>NC_026740.1:666039-746561 GCF_000210295.1 Trypanosoma brucei gambiense DAL972
CAGCCCGACCATCATTAACTGAGAAAGTGAGGTAAGAGCGAAAATAACACAGATATTAACAATTCAAGAAGAGAAATTACAAAACTTCAAAAAAAGAAAAAGTTTGCGGTCAAGGAAAAGGGACACAAACACATTCAAAACTATGCTCAATACACAAGAAAACATTTAAAAAATATTCTAGCAGCAACACAAAGTATAGAAAAAAAAATCACGATCTCAGCGGTTACGGATAACCCATCTCTCCAACACACAACCACACGTAAATGAAGCAACATCAACCCGCATATTCGGATTACCACGACGTTTTTCTAAATCATTTACCGGACGGGAAACAAAACGCTTCAGCAACCGTTTGAACCGCCTATCCTCCTCCTGCAATAAAAGAATCCGCTCATCCTCCTCCACGTCCATAAGACCACAGGAAAAAGAACCAGAAGCGTCCACTCCTTCTCCTGCACGTAAGGTGTCATTTTGCAAAGAAGTTCCAGCACCATATGTATTGAAGGCACCAGGGGCAATTCCCCTCCTCTCACCATCGAATCCAAAATATAGCACATCACCAGCTTTATCACTGAAGGTAGATTCTGCAGTTTCACCAGCATTAAAAGGTCGCAACGAGTCAACTCCTTCTCCTGCGCGTAAGACGTCATTTTGCAAAGAAGTTCCAGCACCATATGTATTAAAGGCACCAGGTACAAGTTGCCTCCTGTCACCATCAAATCCAAAATATAAAACATCACCAGCTTTAACACCGAAGGTAGATTGTCCACTTTCGACAGCATTAAGAGTTTTCAACGTTTCAGCAACAAAATGCAACCCTTCACGGTCCTGTGTTTCAGTTGCGGTGACATTATTCATAGATATCGCAAGCATGTCATCAGTGAATTGATCATGGAGATCAAATGCACAATCATCATATGCACAAACAATATCCTTGCGGGAGGCGTCCTCTTCACCTCCAATAGCAGAAGCACATAATGCAAACCGCTCACGGCATTCATCACCTTGCAATCCTTCACGGTCCTGTGTTTCAGTTGCGGTTACATTATCCATAGATATCGCAAGCATGTCATCAGTGAATTGATCATGGAGATCAAATGCACGATCATCATATGCACAAACAATATCCTTGCGGGAGGCGTCCTCTTCACCTTCAATAGCAGAAGCACATAATGCAAACCGCTCACGGCATTCATCACCTTGCAATCCTTCACGGTCCTGTGTTTCAGTTGCGGTTACATTATCCATAGATATCGCAAGCATGTCATCAGTGAATTGATCATGGAGATCAAATGCACGATCATCATATGCACAAACAATATCCTTGCGGGAGGCGTCCTCTTCACCTTCAATAGCAGAAGCACATAATGCAAACCGCTCACGGCATTCATCACCTTGCAATCCTTCACGGTCCTGTGTTTCAGTTGCGGTGACATTATCCATAGATATCGCAAGCATGTCATCAGTGAATTGATCATGGAGATCAAATGCACGATCATCATATGCACAAACAATATCCTTGCGGAAGGCGTCCTCTTCACCTTCAATAGCAGAAGCACATAATGCAAACCGCTCACGGCATTCATCACCTTGCAATCCTTCACGGTCCTGTGTTTCAGTTGCGGTGACATTATCCATAGATATCGCAAGCATGTCATCAGTGAATTGATCATGGAGATCAAATGCACAATCATCATATGCACAAACAATATCCTTGCGGGAGGCGTCCTCTTCACCTTCAATAGCAGAAGCACATAATGCAAACCGCTCACGGCATTCATCACCTTGCAATCCTTCACGGTCCTGTGTTTCAGTTGCGGTGACATTATCCATAGATATCGCAAGCATGTCATCAGTGAATTGATCATGGAGATCAAATGCACGATCATCATATGCACAAACAATATCCTTGCGGGAGGCGTCCTCTTCACCTTCAATAGCAGAAGCACATAATGCAAACCGCTCACGGCATTCATCACCTTGCAATCCTTCACGGTCCTGTGTTTCAGTTGCGGTGACATTATCCATAGATATCGCAAGCATGTCATCAGTGAATTGATCATGGAGATCAAATGCACAATCATCATATGCACAAACAATATCCTTGCGGGAGGCGTCCTCTTCACCTTCAATAGCAGAAGCACATAATGCAAACCGCTCACGGCATTCATCACCTTGCAATCCTTCACGGTCCTGTGTTTCAGTTGCGGTGACATTATCCATAGATATCGCAAGCATGTCATCAGTGAATTGATCATGGAGATCAAATGCACAATCATCATATGCACAGACAATATCCTTGCGGGAGGCGTCCTCTTCACCTTCAATAGCAGAAGCACATAATGCAAACCGCTCACGGCATTCATCACCTTGCAATCCTTCACGGTCCTGTGTTTCAGTTGCGGTGACATTATCCATAGATATCGCAAGCATGTCATCAGTGAATTGATCATGGAGATCAAATGCACAATCATCATATGCACAGACAATATCCTTGCGGGAGGCGTCCTCTTCACTTTCAATAGCAGAAGCACATAATGCAAACCGCTCACGGCATTCATCACCTTGCAATCCTTCACGGTCCTGTGTTTCAGTTGCGGTGACATTATCCATAGATATCGCAAGCATGTCATCAGTGAATTGATCATGGAGATCAAATGCACAATCAACTTTTTTGGATGTACTGCGTATACGTTTTTCGTTGGATTTGTTATTTGTTTCCGCTGAGTTATTTTTTGTGCTTTTTTGATTGTCTTGATCCGATATGCCTTGATTATTGTTTTCTTTGATTTCGTATGAATATTCGTCTTTTTTGTTCTCTTCTATTTTTTTTTGTATTTTTTCTTTATTTGCATCTTCGTAAATTTCTTCTTTTTGTGTTTTATTTGTGTTTCTTAGTATGTTGAACATGGCGTTTACCTCGTTTTCCATTATCTTATCCCTCTCCTGCTCCTCCCTGCATATTATTCCTTGCTTGTAGTTTTTCCTTTGTTCATGTTTGTTTATGATCTCCTCTCGTTCTGTTGTCTTTATTTTTTCTGGCTCTTCATAGTCTGCCTTTATGTGTCGTTTAGTTGGTGATTGCGTTGAAGCCATATCCTGTGTTTCGTTGAGCGTCGTTGGTGTGGAGTGTGACACTTTGTCGTTTTTCCATAAAATATTTATGAGTTCGTATATTTCTTGATCCATCGCCTCATCCAAGTCGGAGTCCCAAGAGTTCCATAGAAGGAGACTCTCATTGGTGTTAGATTTTCTAACTGGATATTTTTCAGTTGGATGTCCTTTCTCATCTATTTCCTCTTTCTTTATTCGTGCAGCGTTTAACATTTTTAGTGCCAGTCTCATCCTTGTTTGTAATTTATGGATTGCAATGGCGTGTTCAAGATACATTCGTTGACGTTGTGCTGACTCTTGTATACGCAGCTTTTCAGTTTGTAGCGGATACGCGTAACTAATCCATTCACCTGCGTTTATTTCCACCGCTGGTTCCTCCTCGTCGCTACACTCGCCGCCATCAACCTTCCTCGTGAGGTTGCGCCTATCGACGCTTTCCTTGCTAACTATCAAGTTGCGTCTCTCCTCCTCCTTCTCGATTACAGCATGTACATTTTGTAGTGCTAACCACATCTTTTCTTCTGCATCTAACCGTTGCTGATAAGCTTTAACCTGAAGCACTCTATGTGTCATCATTTTTTGAATTAGAGCGGAATACGCTTCCATTTCTTCTATGTGGAGTTCATGCCGTGCAATGTCCTCATCGTGCTGAACCCTCCAACATGGGGGGTCAGTTGATACTTCTCGCCTGCTCCTCTCTACACTACCCTTCAGGTCATCTGTGACGATGTGAGCAATTATATCAGCAGCCGGAGAAACCGCAGGACTCTTGGAATGGCCTCGCCCCCTGGGCACAGACATTGTGTCGCCGCTAAACAGAATAGAACCGAAGCGACCGATAGAGGTTGTTGCACTCATTGGGTGAGCACGTGCTGCTTTGAACCCCTGTCCAACCTGCCCACCATGAGAACGATGGAAGGCGGAGTTTAGCCTAATGGGAGAAGGAGGGTTCTTTTCATAATACCGCGATGCAGACCGCGTGTCAACATCTTCCCACATCCCCACAGTACTGGTGCGAGAGACGCGATCTTGTGGAGCGGAAGGGGGTGGGGATGACGTGAAGCTGCCTACGGTTTTGCTCTCCAAACTATCCCTTCTAGTCGCCGCACGCTTGAGGAGCCCTGCAGCCCGCGCTAAACCTCCACGGCGTCTCGATGGCGCATCCGTATTTCGCGATCTCATCAGAAGATGCGCTGGCAACTAACGAAATGCGGTAGTTGTGGAAACACACCCACGTACTTGGTAACCGTGATAGGCGTTCAGTCTTGTGCAGATGAGTGACTATTATATATATATATATATATTATACAGGAAACTTGAAGGTAGATGTGCTCCTGGCACCTTCACACTGAGGGCAACTCAAATGACTAAATTCTTCTTTGTCACCGCTGCTGCTTCCTGTGAACACCTGGTGTCTTAAGGCAACCAGCGTTGCACGTAAGTGAAACTTCTTCCAATTGCTTTCCGTGTCTCTTTACAGCGATATTGCGTCGCTCGTTATAATACGTAAAGTCACCTCTGCCTCACGGAATAACACTCACCAACGCATAAGACGTTGATAAGGGAGGGGGAAAGCCTGGCACTTGTCGCACTTTCACGCCGCAGCGTATTGACCTGTGTCCGCAACAGGTGGGTTCGGCTCCTATTAAGCGCTCAAAGAAGAACTTCCAGGTAAACGAACGCGTCTACAAAAGTGCGCACGAAGACGGTGATACCGTCACGAAAAAAACAAAAAGAGAGAAGATTTACACCTCCACTCCACCAAAAATGAGTGGAGAATTCAAACTCCCTTTTACTTAATGCCCTTTTGGTGTGTTTTATACCACCACAGAAGCAGTACCAGTCACAGGTTCGTGCGAATTTGCCCGGCCCAAACTGCCTTTCGTCGTGCACACACTACCAGGGGGTTAGACAAACTCCGTCAACCTAAAAACAAAAACAAAACGAGCGCCAATAAATGTGTATATATGTATAACTAATAACACAATCACACTTAACCTCCCCCTCTGCTCCTCCCCCTCCCTGGATATCGACCAAAATTTCCTATTTCTCTTTTTTTTTTTACCTACCTGGAATGTGGGTTAAGAGTTTTTATTACAAAATATTCTTTCTTTTATTTATCCCTGTTTGTTGTCAGGTTTTTAATCCGCTGTACCCCGTTATCAGCCCACCTGTCGTCCTTTCCTAAATCCCTTTCCTCACTCAATTCAGAGAAACAGCTGCACGGAAAGTGCTTTGAATAAAATGATCCAGTAAATACGTCCCACCAATAAGCCTTTGTTGAGATGCAGCACCTAATGTACATTAAAAAAAAAAAAAAGAAG
Organism: Trypanosoma brucei gambiense DAL972; assembly: GCF_000210295.1. Classification (NCBI taxonomy): domain Eukaryota; phylum Euglenozoa; class Kinetoplastea; order Trypanosomatida; family Trypanosomatidae; genus Trypanosoma; species Trypanosoma brucei. Next base: position 671,478 of record NC_026740.1, read on the forward strand.
AGAAAGAAAGGCGAGGAAAAAAGAAAACGAACATTCACACCAAATTCAATATCAACAAGCAGACATAACACGGAATAAGATGTCAAAACAGCAGGGACTCCCCCCCCTCATACCAACCAAAAAAAAATGGAGTGCTTTCACAAGCAATAAAAATAAAAAAGAAAGAAAGAACATAACTAAACTTAGTGTTCTTGATCGAAGGGAAGGCAACACAATACCACAAAATGATGCATAGGCAGGCGTGAAACAAGACCAAACAAGTCATGGATTGCATCCCATTCAACTCTCGATGCTTCACTACTTGAGGGGAATGAAACGAGAAGAGTGAGTCGCACCAAAACCGGGGCGGCCGTGAGCGACAGGTTTGTACGTCAGCGAGAACTCTCCAAGATAATGGCCAATCATCTCACCCTTGATCTCCACCGCATTAAACTGGCGACCATTGTAGATTCCCACAACAGAACCCACCATCTCAGGCGTGATCACAACATCACGAAGGTGTGTCTTCACAGCTTTTGGTTTCTCACCGGCCTTCACGTTCTTCTTCGCCTCACGCAGGCGCTTCAAAAGCACAGGGGCGCGACGGTCCGCGTGGCGGTTCATGCGTCTACGGGCGCGAGCATGCACAAGTGCCTTGAACTCCTCCTCAGTGAGCGCAAGTAGTGGGTCGATTTCGTGGCCACGGTACGTGAATTTGTGGAAGGTACGCTCCTTCTTCAGCTGGTCGTACCGCTCCTGTGTAATGTTCGACGCCATCGCCTTCTCTCCGTCTACACGATATTAATTATAAGGAAAAGGGAGGGAAAAGACATAAAAGCGGAAAGCCACCAGGAAGGGAAAAGCCGTTACTCCAACAAACGCTTAAGTGTGTTAACACCACTTTTGGAGACGAACACCTTATCACAAGTGACGGCCTCCTCTTCGTTCGTACATATGAATATATAAATATATATCAAACTGTTACAATCAGGGGGGAGAGAAACGCGGGGCCGGTGGACCGCAAGTCATCTGAAGAAGTGATCATATCCAAAGCATCGTAAAAAGTGAACACCTTTCCGCGTTCTGTATCGGAACATCTACATCAACAAACAGCTATAATGAAGACCAAACAGAGAATGTATTCAGCCACAAGTTTCCTCGTTTTGATTCTCCAAAAATTGGTAACCGCGTCATGGAAAATGTAGCGAAGGATCATCTGCCATGATCTGGCACCAACCCGATCAGCTAGTTGCGCATATCTCAGGTGGATGTGACCCCGTTGGGTGGGGTTATACACGTACAAATACACATGCGTACTTATACTTCATACGCATGTATTAACAAAGTCGAGACCCACAGCTGGAGGAGGGGGGGCCGTGATATTTTTCGTTGGCAATCCCCTCCTTTTTGCTTGTGCTCTTTCCACCTCACCAGCAGCCTCTACCGAGCTTCTTCAGGCCCCCTTGTCTCACACGTCCTTTTATTTCTTAGCACAACATGATCGCAACCTCTCTTCAAGAGAGGAAAAATTCTTTAAAGGAAGCTAATCTTCTCTTTCCGTTTTCGCATCTCCGTCAGAAAAGACGCTGTTGGGTATCGAGATGACCGTCTGGCGTAAAGCAGCACAAAAATCGTACCACTCCACAACGTCCTTGTCCGACTGCACTACGAGACTTAGTGGCACACAGTCATTTGTAGGGTCCCGAAGACTCGATGTCGGTGGTGACGGTACGTTACTTTCATTTGCCCGTTGTTTTCCTTTGCTAATACTTTTAGATCGGCTCCTTCTCCCCTTCACACCTTCACTGTTTTCTCGTTGGTTTTTGTTCTCTCTCGGTGACGGGTGGTTTGTTTTCACGGCGGAAACCGTTGGTGAAGAGACCAACTTTGATCCCGATGCATCAATGGAAAAGTGAATCGAGCTTCCAATGTGTTTAACCCGTGTCAGAACATCTGTGAAGACTGCCTCCAAAGAAATATCTTTGAAAGGTTGAATGAAGGCCGTCCGCTCCAGCCTTAACATATCATACGACTCTGATAGATTGAGGAGTTGCGGATTCTCTTTGTTCGGTGAAGAACCTCTTTGCTTATCCGCCTTGCTTCGCATGAAAGGGCAGGAGCGCTGAAGATAGGTTTCTGATGGTTCATATTTGTTCTCGTCGAATGCCTGCATCGCAGCGGTTGAGGTTACGATCGGGAGCAAAAAAACACCCGCGACCACCTGGCTCTCAACTATGAAGGGACCAAGAATACTTTCAATAATATCATATACGTATTCATGAGATCTAATGACGAGGCGGCGCCAAAAGCGAGTGAGAACCGACGCGCCTACGCGGCAATGACTACTATTCGGCTCTACTTTCACAATGCCTTGTCCTTGGTAGGATGGCCGATGACGCACCTTTCGCTCGTCGGCTCGCGGCGCGGCTTCGTCGGCTGATACATCCTTGAAATTTATCCTCCCACCAACAACCGGCACGTCACTCTCCCTAAATGTCTCAGCCACCGCAAGAACGACGCAGCGCCCAACCTGCGCATCCATATCGCCCACCACCTTGAGAACCGATGACACAAGTTTGTTGTATGTAAACAAGTTGCTTCCGTCTGTGTCATATTTTAATATCCCTGCCTCCGCGTTACGTAATACTCGTTCCATCAAACCGAACAACCCAAGTGGTAGCCGGCCATCCAACACATTGACGAAGAGATAACATAATGGTTGTGTATCCTTGTGCCGCCGAGCAGCGTACCAGAGGTTGTAGCTTACTTTGGCAAACTCCATTTCAACTGCGGCGGCGGAGTTATTAGATGGATACGTGGGAGCCACGGTCCCTGACTGGAATAAGTGCTGATGAGGCGACCCGTAGGTATACGTCCGAAGAAATTTGTTGAGGAAATAGGTAACCACGTAACCAAAAGGAACATTTTCTACGCGTTCCTCCACTTCTGACACTGTTGCATCGAGTCGAACAAGGTAATTTTCAATACGTTCGAACAATTGGTACACCCGAGGTATGAACATTTTAGAGTCCCGTTTGAAGCGGCACGCCAACCGTAATGCTTCAAAGCGAGAAAAGAAGTCGTACAAAAGGGAAGAAACATCCTCACCGCTCCAGTTAAGATTAGGAATATCGCAGTCAACGTTGGTGCGCAAAAAGTGGGGAATTTCGTTCCACATAGAATTTGGGAACACTGGAATGAGTCCCCAAACACCCTCATCCCCAACGGTTTTTAAGAGGTTCTCATCATCAATCCATTCGAGTACGTTCGCCAGACGACGCAGCGCAAGGACGGAGGAATTTAACTGGTGCTTAAGGTTCATTGCAACCGCTGTGAGTTCTGCAACAATTCCACACGTGCTCTTCTTTAAATCGACACCCAGATCCGTTTGAATGGCGAAGGGCAAGTTACGCGGTCGTGGCGTCAGAGGTACGTCATCGCCCTCAACCCCGGTGTTCATGAAGCGCTTCTCATGAATGTATTTTTCAAGGTCAACAATCTGTCCCTGAAGCGACGCTACTTGCAGACGAAGATTATTGTTACTGGTACGCAGAACATTAATTTGAAGTCGGTACGCGGAGCAATCATCAAAAGCATTATTCAGCAGCTCACGCTGAAGAGTAAGACGCGAATTGCTCATTTCCTTACGTGAAGCCTCGATAAACTGAGGTGATACCTGCTCACTCAGTTTTTTCACGCCATCCTCATTGGAGTTGATCGCATTTGATGTCTTAGGTTTGTTGTACAGAAAGAGCGCATCGTCTATCTTGGGCACGTCAATGCGATGCTTTCTAAGGAGCGAACTCAAGTCCTCCACCTGGTTGACGAGTCCCTGGTTAGTTTTAAACACCAGTGTCACAAGCCTTTTTAGCATGTTGAACTCATCCTCCTTCCGCTCGCAATCATTCAATCGCGTCATCACAATCTCTTTCGCCTTCGATAGTTCGTCATCACGCTGCTTTCGCAACGTAAACACCTCCTCGCGTAGTTGTTTTGCCACCGCCTCTGTTTTACGGTTTTCGCGGATAAGTTGAAGTACTTTTCCCTCGAAAAACTTTTCATATTTTTTATACACTGTTTCCTCCAACCGTTTCACCTCTGATGTGTGCGACTCCTGCATTGCCTCTAGCGTTGAGGCGAGTTCCTTTACATAACGCCGAGTTATCAGCATCACACCAGACAATGAAGGATACACACGACCCATATCGTCTAATGCCTTCGCCATGTTTATGGACCGTTGCGGCTCCGGCACATGTCTAGCGCAAGTGGTGCACATGCTAGTTTCAATTTCCTGTACTCGCTTCTTAGCGCTTGTTGTACCCTCCGTAGGAGTGGCGTCGGTGTTCCATACCTTATGCTCCAAAGCTCCCCTCCCACTTTTCAATAACGGCATGCAAACTGGTTGTTCAGATGGTTTCGTAGGTGTAGCCAAGTGAGCGTCACGCATCGCCTTTCTTTTCTTGTTTGGGGTATCGAACCGCAGAGGTATTTGTGGCACGAAGCTCATGGTTCGAGTTAGCGATCGTGCATTCGCCAGTGTGGATTCTAGAGAGCAACTCTGTAGTACGCTGCGGCTAAGAGTGGTTTTGGCGTCATCGGACATGCTGTCGTTTTTCGACAGTGACCACCGTTTTTATTGTATTGTCTCGACCACGACTCTTTGGTCCTATATTTACCTTCGCTCCGTGGCACTTCTACTGTTGATCAAAACCCCAATTGTCGGTCACTCCCTCACCACTTCGCTTCTTTGTATAACAATAATAATAGTAATAAAGGTAGGAGGTGAGGCCCTTGCTGTTAAAATTGGCCCCCTCCCTCCCTTGTTCCGTATACACGTTTCACAGGATGTGTACAAGGATAAAGAAGAAACAAATAGTGGGAAACAACTAATTTATGTACTTAAAGTTACGAACACCACAGTAGCAGAATTAAGAAAGAGGAATCGTAACACGCCGCAGTTCCCCGACCAGTAAAAAAAAGGGGGGTGTGTAAGTCGCGTTAGCGGAGGCCGCAGTACTGCTACCAAACAACTAAACGAGGAAACGAAGTAAACGGAGCGAGTGACTATCTGTATCCATGCGTAGTGGAGTATAGACATGATTAGCCCAAATTTCCCAACTGCATCCGAACAAACTTCCCTCCCTTTCCTTTATAGCCACCAATAAGCTCTTCGTGGAAAGAACGAATCCTGGCAGAAAGCAGCTAAAACGGCTTTATATATATATATATATAAGAGGACTCCTATTTTACTTTCTTCTTTAGGAAAAAGTACTCTCTGCAGCGCACCTTTCTTTCGATCTGTCACGCACACACAAGTCCTTCTCCCACGCCCTCTTTTAACCCACTTTCAACAGGTGAGAAAAAAGAAGTTAAAAAGAAGAGGTAAAAAAAAAATTCCACACAATGCATTGGAGTGTGCGCACGAAGGCTCCTCATATGCACGTCATGCAAACATAACAATGCGCATTGTGGGCTGCCCCTCTTCCTCAATACTTCAAAAACAAGCCCCTCCCCGAGTTTAAAGGTAGTCGTCACCGACTGTTGGCCTCCACACCGTTATTATTAAGTAACTTGTGTGACTCGACAACGCGCTGTCATCACAAATACACGCACGAATGACGAAGTGAAAAAAAAATGAAGGAAAGAAGGGGGTAAGTGTAAACAAAACACAATAATAATCTTATTCTTTATATTTTTTGTTTATTGTTTCACTTTTTGTTCGGCTCCTCCCTCAACTCGAATGGCGGCATCCACCATGAAATCCCTCATGTTCGCAGGAGGATATTCTCCATCTACATGTAAGGCATTACACGCAAAACACCACCACCGCTAGAGAGACGATCGATTTCTCGTGGAAAATAAGAAGTCAACAGGTTGATTGTGCTCACCACCCCCTCCCTTTTCCTTTCTTTCAGTAAACCACACTCCACCCTATTACTCATACTCTTTTCAATCTCAGACATGCTCCACCTCCGCTTCAGTACATACGTCTCACGGTCTATCCCTAAACTGGATCAGCTTATCGCTACGGCTGCGCCTGCCAGGTAAACTCGTGAGCGATTGCACGCCTCTCCGCGAAAAGATGTTAAAAGAATCTCAGATAGTAGAAGTAGAGGTAGAAGGAGAAACAGCGGCAGCCACAGCTACAGCCGGAGTAGCGGGTTGCACAGGAGTACAGAACGGGGGATCCTTCAACCACAACTTCAAACGGACGGCGTCGGAATGATCAAGGTAGTAGCGCGGCAGAAATTTAGACTTTGCGAATCCCAAATTCAAGTACAATGAAAGAGCACGTTCGTTGTTTGTCGGAGTTTCCAGGTAAACTTCATCACACCCTTTTTCCCTCATGAGCTCAATAGTGAGCGTAACCAGCCGGCTCCCAAGCCGGAAACCACGGAACTCGGGGATAACGGCGAACATAGCTACGTAACCGCGCAGCGGACTGTCGATGCGCTTGCGCGACACACGAGAAACTACAGCCCCTACACGTTTGCCTTTCACGGACGCGTCAGGCACGTCCTCACCGTCGTAACCGTACGCAACAATTGTTAAATCAGGCCATCCGAAAATAAAATACTCATATGTGAAGCTGCTGTAAGGCTCTGTCAACTCCTTTGTGAACAGTTGTACGATAAAATTCATCACCTCTTCGTCACCATCGAATTGTTCATAGCGAATATACTTGTTGTCTGAAACCTTTTGCCAGGCCTTCTCCTCCTCTTTCAATGGCACGAGGGCTTTTACCACCTCGGCATCACGTATTGCCTTCTCGTGCATCAGCCGCTCCGCTAGGAGCGACATCCGTAGACGATGCTCATCGACAAGCGGTTGAGCTGCAGCCACGGGTTTCGTAAGCACTTCCTCCATTTGCTTCTCCTCCAGGGCCATGGCCTGCTTCCGAGTCATTCCCTCCTTCGAGTTTTTCGATGGTACAGAAGTGCCCTCAATTGCAGCCACTAAAGCATCAATATCCACATCCTTGACGTTGTTCTTCGTCGCATTCTTTTTCCCTTTTTTTGGCATCTTATTCCACCTCCCTTGCGCCCTTTTTTTCTTTTCCTGACTTTCCCCCGTTTTAGATTACTTTGTGATTTGACGGTACTTCTCGTTAACGTCAACCGCCTCGGTCACGGGAGTCAAACTTAATACCCTCCTTTTTAATCGACGATTCTCACGTTATTTTATATTATTTGTTATTGTAGAACCAATATGTGGAAAGTTAAAGCCACGAAAGAAGCAAAAAACAGTTACAAATGCAACCGAACAGACAAACAAATCGAAGGCCAAATGGAAAGAGTAACATTTGAAAGAAAAGAGAAGACAGCAAAAGATAAACGAGGGGTGAAACCCAACAAGTTGCGCATTAAAAAAGGGAAGAAACCAAAGCACCGTTCACAGAAATGAAAATAAAAACAAGACCAAACAAGTCATGGATTGCATCCCATTCAACTCTCGATGCTTCACTACTTGAGGGGAATGAAACGAGAAGAGTGAGTCGCACCAAAACCGGGGCGGCCGTGAGCGACAGGTTTGTACGTCAGCGAGAACTCTCCAAGATAATGGCCAATCATCTCACCCTTGATCTCCACCGCATTAAACTGGCGACCATTGTAGATTCCCACAACAGAACCCACCATCTCAGGCGTGATCACAACATCACGAAGGTGTGTCTTCACAGCTTTTGGTTTCTCACCGGCCTTCACGTTCTTCTTCGCCTCACGCAGGCGCTTCAAAAGCACAGGGGCGCGACGGTCCGCGTGGCGGTTCATGCGTCTACGGGCGCGAGCATGCACAAGTGCCTTGAACTCCTCCTCAGTGAGCGCAAGTAGTGGGTCGATTTCGTGGCCACGGTACGTGAATTTGTGGAAGGTACGCTCCTTCTTCAGCTGGTCGTACCGCTCCTGTGTAATGTTCGACGCCATCGCTTCTTGCCTAGGATGACTAAAATAAACGTTGTAGTAGTGGAGGGAACATATATACATAAAGAGACGGTTATATATGTTTCAATGCGCAGGAGGGAAAATAGATATTAAAGCGGGAGGACGTATCGTACCACCACGTAAAAGAAGCCGTCACTAAAACTCTGTGGATACTGCCATCTGGAACTCGATATGTGCTTTGCCATCCTTTCTTTGCCACGAAGGCAGGTGCAAGTATGCATCTCAATATCTTCGTGTTTACTTCCCATTCCGTGCATTGTCATTTAGTTCTAACTAATGTTACCCACAACACATCAATTAGCTTCAAAACACTGCTGCATGGAGTTAGGGTCCCCATCACTCTGTTTTCTTGCAGTGCTTTCAACTCACCTGGTACGCACCCCTCTTCGCACAACATCACCGAATGATGAGAACCTCTGATGTATCGTGTCTCACGTAGGTGTGTTACACAGAGGCATGGATATGTGCTACCAGTCTCACCGCATGTCGTTTCAACACACGCAGATGCGCAGTGAACAACACAAGGCATACCTAGCACCAAAAGATTCCAGCGGCAATGCAGTATTCGTATCGCGGATACGGGGAAAAAATGTTAAGCAGTGGGTATCACTTTACTCATCTGGAGAACCCTCCGTCACGCGCACCTTCCCCACAGCCTCTACGTACTCTTCCATCAAACTATCCAACGAAGCTTTTGCCGATTCTTCGCTGCCCGCCGACGGCTTATGGGATTGCTCTCCCGAGCTTCCCTTTTGTTTGAAGTCAAATCGAATTCCTAAATCGTCTTGCAATGGTTTTCCCTCCCAAACGTCGGAGCCATTCGCCCGCAGAGCACCGAGCAATTGGTCAAGTTTACCCTCTAACGAATCGCTGGGGTAAGTCGATCCCGCAGTGCCAGTCCCATTGCCACAACTCACGTCGTCTTCCTTTCCCAATGCGGCTAAAAGCGCCTTCATATCCCCCGCGAGGTCCTTGTCCATCACGCTCCTACCAATGGCGGGAACGAAACTTTGAAAACCGTATTTTATATACCTTTTCGCCTATAACCTTCCTCGTTGTGGAGTGCAACCCCAGTTGTAATTAATGATTCTTTTGTGTCACCGCTGAAGTAAAGAAAAAAACATAAAAAAGATGAAGCGTAAATGCACAGCCAAAAACACTTCCAGGAGAACTGCTTGCAATCATACGCACAGGCACAGACACAGACACAGACACACACACACGCAAGGAAGTAACAATTAGGTAAAAAGCCACGACACCTGTTTTAAATCCCATAAACAAGAACACGCCCAACATATCTCTTCATGTGTGAGGTGGGTTGTGACGGTGCGTTATTTGAAGGCGCTTGGTCTCAACTTCAAGCCGTTCCCATCACCACTCACTTCCTCTCTTAACACCTTCATTTCCCTCTGGGCGTGTATACATGTGTGTTTATGCGATTACTTGATGGCGAATGAGTCGTCGAACCCATATTCACATTCATACAAGCTGCGTGTAATCACCCCATCATGGATATGTTAATATTGATGTGATCCTTATACCACCTCCCTTCCCAACAACAACAATAACAATTTTGATCCGTTCTCAAGCCACGGGGCATGAATCCAACGAAGGATCGAAAAATTACAGAATGAATATATTTAGAAAAGGGCACATTTAGCTGCTGACACAACACCAACATCTCTCTCCCATTCTTTTTCCCTTACTCCGTCTCCAACAAATGCAACCTGCATGCTACTAAACCGATAGTGATGCAGTTATCGCTTGAAAAAAAAAAAGGAACAAAAGGGGGGAAAGAAAGAAAAGGCATTTGTTGTTTTTTTTTTGCCATTTTCTTTGTTGTCCTTTAGTTTTGTCACTTGAACAAAGTTGCTACAGACAGACACGCACACACGTATATATGTGTGTCCGTATGCAGGTAGTGAAGAGCCGTGAGTGTGGGAACCCACACCGCATGCGTTGCCTTTCACACCTTTCCCTCTCTATGGATTCTATAATTTGTCAGCACTAAAACCGTGCCGTCTGTACCGGCGGCGGCACTCTCGCATCTCCACACTTGCACCCTCCCCCTCCCTACACCGTGAAGGGCAACATTACTTTATAAGCTGCCGAAGAATAAGCGAAACCTTGCTCGATTTTTTGATGCTATCCATCGCCTGCAACCTGATCGACTTCGTCGCATTATGTAGATCGATACCATTCACTCCATCCACCTGCCATGAAATCTGCCCGGCATCATCTGGAACCAATGTTTTCATAAACGGATGAGTCTTTAGTGCCGCTGAGACAGGAGGAAGACGAGTCAACACAAGCTTATCTCCTCCATGTGTCATGCTGATATCCCAGGACGTTTTTAGGTCAGGGCGGCGCAACTCCATGTTCATACCGTCGAAGTGATCGAGGGTAACAGCGTTCTCAAACGTCAGTGGAGGAGCTTCCTTCAGCTCAGCCATGACCTCAGGAGTCATGGCGACACTGCCCTTTGGGGCCACTGCTATGCGCACCGCAGCTGCATCACCACCGCCGGGAGAGGTTGACGAAGAAGATTCTTTTTTGCTTTCGCTCTTCCTGGATACTACCACAGCCGCATCGGAGCGCGGTTTTACGTCTACAAGTGGCTTGTCTACCACACCTTGAGCCTCCGCTGCCTCCTTCAACGATGTACCAGCACCACTGTCTGCTTTCTTTCCACCTTCGTGAGTCTCCTCTTTAGCCTCTCCATCCTTAGATTCACTATCCTTCGCCTTATTGCTTTTCCTCCCCCTTGTACGTTTCTCCTCGCCCTCTTCCTTGTCTTTTCCCTTCTTTGTCTTTCCACCCTTTTTCTCCTTTCCACTCTTCTTCGCAGCCTTTGACAGCTTCTTTCCCGCTTTCTTCCGGGCATCCTCCTTGTCCTTCTTCTTCTTTTCAGAGGCCTTTTTCTCAGCTTTCCTTTTCTTGGTTGCCTCACCCTTTTCCTCACCTTCCGTTGTCCCAACCTTTTTGGTCTCCATCGTCGCTACCGTCGAGGATCTCACCTCCCCCGAAGTTTCCGCGGTTCTGTCGTCGGTTTCTGATGAATGGGGCGTCTTCCGGCGGCGGCCCCGCTTTTTGGGTTCCGTTTTCTCGCTACCTTCATGTTGTGTCTCCTCATCTCCCTGCTCCCGTGTTCCCTGTCCTTCTGGCAGCGGCCTATCCGAGTCAGTACCATGCCGGTGTTGTGAATCCAGGTTTCCAGCATTCTTGATTTCGTCATCCGCAGCCGAACGCATAACGTTGCTCTTTGACCCCCCTCTCTCTGCGAGTTCAGCACCCTCCAACTTCTCGATTTCCGTGGCCTTCGGTTGCCGCCGTGAGTTCCCCACCCCCACCGCAACTGATCCGTCCTTGGAATCAGAATTTACAGTGGCCACGGTTTGCAATCTCAAAATAAGGAAAAGGGAGCTGCGCATAACGTCATCAAGGAAAGAATTGTTTTTCGGCTCGCATCCATTGACTTGGGCAACGTGCAGATTACCGAGGTGGGTGTTAATGAACTCACTCGCCGCATTTGAAAGCGAAATATTCGGGGAAACACTATCTAGTATCAACTGGTTTTCACCATTCGCAACCAATTTGAGCTTCCAATCTACGGAAACAGATGGCCGCTTTAGAATAAGGCACGCTTCCTGCCCAGAAGCACCTTCCCCCCCTTGCGGTATAATGTTAAACGAAACCTCCTGAGGATCATGCATGCCCGAAACACCTGCAACAAGCAACGAGACTTTTGTTACCTTACTCTTTAGTATGTTTTGTAACTTCTCCAGACGCGACACTCGGACTTCCTCACTTACATCACCATCGGCCTCTTGTTCCCCAGGTTCACGAATAGTTACCCCATTTATATTATAAATCGGTAATCCACCCTCGCTTAGTTGGAGGGCATGGAAGAGTTCACCACCGGTTGATGTGGCAGTCCGCAGTGTATTTTCCACTCCAATCAGTTTGCTCGCCATATTGATCAATAAACCCCATTTAAACGACGAGGCAGACCGCTCAATTGTGATCTTTCCGGAAGAGGGGTCGTAGTAAGTTACAGTAACAGGAGGATCGCTTATATCTTGCGGGGAGAATGGAAGGGAAGGCGTGATACGGGTGGTTTCCAGGTTCAGTCGATCCGGTTGTACCATCAACATCCATCCCAAAAGACTGTAAAATGACTGGACCACCAAATTCGCCGTAGTCCCATCCGCCGCAGCAGTTTCACGAGGTATCGAGTTGCTGCCGTTAGAGGTCAACGGTGCACTTATGGAATCGAATGCGGTTACCAGCGCAGCACGGAACTGAAGAAAGTCCTGTGTGTTCTTTTTGGTAGCCGCAAGAGCCTGAAGTTCCACATCTGTCCGTCGGGAATTCGCTGGTGAGGCTTCTTCTGCAGCGAGGCGCGCCTCCAGCCGCTGGCACACGACTCCATAGTTATCCCGCACCACACCTGTGCAGAGTACAGCGGTAAGTGAAACCACAGCCTTAGCACATGCACTCCGTTCGGCAAATATCTTTTCTAGACGTGGCATAAACACCTCAGCTTCTTCATCCGAGCCACAAGGTACGAGTACCTCGCCGTCGCTTCCGACCGCACAGGAAGCGAAGGCGAGCATAACGCTCTTTTGCACCAGATAGAGGGCTTCTTTCGGAGTTAACCTCGAGTCAAACTCCAGTATTCGGCGGAGCTCACGAAGCACCACACCTTGTACGCGCGACACCTCTGAGCGAAAAACTCGGTCGTGCTCAGGGTTAATCACCACTTGTTTCAGTGTTTTGTCATATTTCATAAATGGTGTCAATAGACGGGTTTTTAGACCAACAATGGAATTAACAAATGAAACATCCGATGATGTAGCATCGGATGTCTGAGAGCCAGAGTGGTCAGCCTTCCTTGAAGCAGCGGATTCCTTCCGATCCTGCTTAGCGCCGCCACGAGGCCGATACATTTTGTCGCTAGGGTAAAGGGAAAGATCAGAGTATGAAGTGCGCTGTCCGCAATTCTTCGCTCTCACCTCACTCACTCTCTGCCCAACACAATCCGCACAAAAAGAATAAAAGGCTAAACTGATGGTGCTCTACGCAGACACTGGTAGATGAAGGGCCCTAGGTTATACCGTATTCGAAGATAAAACGACGCGCCACGCAATAAACATAAACGTTCAGCAAGATTTAAAAAAAAAAGAATAAAAGGGAGAATGAAACAAAAAAGAGCTATCTATCTACCAAGTATTCGAAGAGATCAAAAGCAGTGACAGTTCACACGCTTCACTTGCAACACCAACCCCTGAAAGGGGTAGCTAGGAGATTAATGCCTTCCGTTCCTTAAAAGAAAGAAGTTATAATGATAAATTATTAATAGAACTAACACAGAACACGCATCGGATTCAATCACCATAAAGTGCTCCCAATACTAAAAGTTTCACACACACACACACACCTCCCTCCCTTGTGGCTCCCTAATGATGCGACTCGTCCGTAACTTCCTGAAGGAAGAGTGAAAAAAATTCAGAGTATGCGTTCGTGCCAGAAGAGGGGTGCCATAATACACACACAGTCCCTCATCTCACCGTTGCTACAATCGCGTGTGCATGATACTTCCTTTTTCCCGTTGCATTTCAGTCGTCCAACCCCCTCCTGCGCAAATTTCAATCACTTTACAATAGCATTTGTTATTCCCGGAACAGTTAGGACACCGAGGGGGTGCTGCGCGGGAATATCACCCCAACGCACGATGCTCTGATCATCCACGCGAAGAGGACCGAGAAGACCCGTTGCAGCATTGCCTGAAAGTTGCTTTGTTTCAAGTAGCGCTTCTTTGTTGTAAGCCTCGCCAAAAAGAATACGGTCCCCAGGTTTTGCACCCTCAGGTGGCTGTACGATCCGCAGGCTAGTTTCATTGGAAGCACAAAGGATCATACCGTGTGAATTGATGTCCCTAAGGGATCTGGGTTTCAGGTTGCATACAGTAATGCACAGCGTTCCCTCCACCTCTTCAGCCTTGTAGTGGTCTACGAGACCACTAACCACAGTGCGTGTTTCTGTACCAATGTCCATGTCCTCAACGAAAAGCCGATCGGAATTGGGGTGCCTTCTAACGTTGAGAAAGCGGCCCACACGCAAATCCAACTGATTGGGATTCAATGGCACTACTTCCTTCTTTTTCTCTGGCGAAGATATACCATCCTTTGCAGTAGCAGCAGAGGCAGCGGCATTTGCAGCTTTGGCCAACTTCGCCTTCTCCTTCTCCTGCTTTCGGCGCAGTATCTCCTCATCAGAGGGTTTGGCGAATACAGGTTTGTCACCCTTAGCCTTTCCTCCGCCAGTGGCACCAGCTCTACCACCGGTTGCAACTGGAGTAAATTGAGAAAATGCATCACCCTCCAAATTTGGAATGAGCGGAGCAACTCTCTCGTTGCTTCGAGTGTGGAGTGCCCAAGCTTTCACGCACGGGTATGCCTCAGGTGTCCACAAGGGATGATTGTGTACGGCCACGTATAAGAGCAGGTCCGCGATTGTGGGAAATGTCCCTCCAGTTAAGAAACCCTTTTTCCCATCACTGAGGTCAATGCATTTCTCCACTTGCAGCAACAAGTGTCTCATGAAACTCGTGCAGCCGGAGTCCTTGAAAGTTTGTGTAGGTTCATTCGAGACGACCAGCGACGCCCAGAGCAACCACTGATTCACCAATGGAGCCACATCCGGGGCTGCACCAACAAATTCCTTTAATTTAGCATCCACTGCCGTCTTCCGCAACGCGGAAACAAGTGGCACAAGTCCATTATGTGTCTTTGGTCCCGTTACAACAGCGAAACACTCACCTCCAGAGTTTACATTCTCGGCAGGAACCCCAAACATGTTGAGTACATCCCTCAGCACCTTGCAAAAGGGTGATTTTTCCTGAAGAACGTACTTGTACATTTTTCAAACTGTATAATGATAATTCAGTTGTTAAAATGTGGGATAAAATACAAACAAACTTGAGAGAATATAGTGGAGGCAAAGGGGGAAGCACAGGTAAAAGATAGAGTTTAAAACCAAAAAGGAAACCGAAATGCCACATAAAAAAGTATATGTGTATAAATGGCACGTGATTCAGCATAGGAAAAGATGGCCAGAAACTCACTTATTAAACAATGGTAACAACTCAACTGTGGCACCTCATGGACCCTTTCTGCAAAATGCCCCAATACTTTTCAACGTAAGTCCATCATCTATACCCTTATATTTCCGATAATCAAATAGCGTTAAAACGTACCCGTAACGGAGCGACATAATAGCACTTCGCAAGTCGCCGGAGCGCGTGTCTTCAAGTCTGCTGCTTTCTTTTTTCTCTCTTTTTTTTTGCGATGAACGGCATTAAGGAGGTATCTTAGAAACCCATTGAACGCGCCGGTTGCGGGGTCACCAACACAAACTCCAACTTGATCAATGGTTCACCATCAACAGAACGACGCCAACGCGTTGGGACGATGGAAAACAAAAAAAAGTATACAAGAAGGATAAGGAAACAAAGTGCCTGCGGGAAGTTAACGTACGCCCTTAAACCAACTGATACGCCGAAACCCTCCACATGACGCAGCAAAGTGGCTCGGCACCCTCAGGGTATTCTTATTATTATTATTATTTTTTTTTCTCTGCGTCATGAGGAATCGCTACCGCACCGTGCGTGTATGATGTAGACGTTAAAACGAGCCCCCCCCCCAAAAAAAAATAATAATAATAATATGAAGAACCCCACACACACCTCTGCAGTACAACAAACAGAGGGACGCCTCCTTTTAGCGGTAAGGTGCACGCGACCCGATTGGCGTTGGAGACAGGAGGGAAAGCACATGACAGCAAGTATCCCTAACAGAAGCACATTACACCTCCATAAAATTTGGACTCTTCCAGTTTGTAGGTTTTATTTTTCACTTCCCAAATGTGAAGTGCTAACAACCCCCTACAAAAGCGAGCAGCGATGACTCCAAGATGTAATTCAAGGAAACAACTGATATGTTCCCGAACGTAACTGCTGAAACTGCCCGTGTATGATGGAAAGACGGTGAACGCAAACAACAATTATTGCCTCAGCATGCTCGGCAACCTAAACATGATAGTCCGCGGTAAGAGCAAAAGAACCAGCGCCCCACGTAAATTTGCTTCCTACATTTTTATTTGACCCTCGCCTCATCACTCAGCGGTTGCCGTTCACCAGCTCGCAGAAAATTTTTCACCTTGTAATTGGCAACACGAACCCTCAACTGAGGAATGTCGTTCTTGAGAATCGATATAATGCTGTCCTGTGATTTTTTACTAAGTGTTGGTAGTGAAGCAATGCCTTGCCGCCCTGCGACGGATGAAGAATTCAAAAATTCCAAAATTTCGGGTTTCACAGTATCTTTCCAACGAAGTTGAGTATCCATTGTCTTCTCATGCCTGACATACAAACGGTCAAATATGACGTCAATGTTCGTCAGCACATCATTTTCAAAGTCAACCAATGACTTGCGCGTCTTCAAAGCGGCAAACACGGCGGCGATCGCGGTAGCGGAGGCAAGTAAGGCTGCAACTTCCGTGAAACCGCCAACCGCAAGCAGAAGTCCGGAGACGCAAAAAATCGCAGGTGGTGCCAAAGTGGCAACAACCTTCATCTTCCGGTATGTTGATACAATTTCAGTGCAAACACGACCGGCAAGAAGTACTCGTTTCACCCCTTCCTCCAACTCCGTGATAAGATTGTCGTAGCGACGCAGTGGTGCTTGAAGAATTTCACTGACCACTTCACTTCTCTGTCGAAGAAGCTCATCTCGGGCAATAATCGACGTTGACTCCTTTTGTGGTGATCCCGATGCTGTTTTCCTCCCTCCAACAGCCGTTTCCTCGGTTGAGGAACTCTTGTTGAAGGCAGCAAAACCTGCTGCGTCCCGCGTGTCGTCAAATTCATCACCACGGGGAAGAAAATAGGTAGTGTATATGTGTGGAATGTCCTTCATTTGTAAAACTTTGCTTAGGTTCCAGCAAAGGACGCCATACACACGAGCAAAATCCGCTGCCTTGTCATACATATCTGATTTGTTTAAAACGATAAGCAGCTTATGCTCCACCCCAGCTAGGGATTTGGTGAGAACATCTAATGTTTCACCTGTAGTACCGGGGTTAGCGGGGTCAAACATCAAAATAATCAAGTCACACCGTGAAGCAAACCAACGTGTCACAGCGAACAGATCATACCCCCTGAGCTGACCCTCAACTGATGTCCGATCATTCAAATGAATAGGAGTGTCAATCATGTCCGGCGTGTCGACAATCATGAGACCGGGTGGTAATAGAGACGTTGCCGGCAATTTGCGCGTCTTTACCTTGAACTTGTTGACAAAGTGGATGCCAAATTTGCGCAACTCTTGAAAACTATATCGTGGATCACTTACAGCAGTCGGTCCATCCTCGGTTATATCGTCTTCACCACTCTGAATAACCGTAAAGCCGTCATCCGTTGGAGATACGCCCGATCGCTGCAGTTCGATACCTAATAAACGATTAATCATCGTAGACTTTCCCGCGCTGTGGTTCCCAAGGACAATCACCATCGGCTGGCGGTTGCTGTCATGGGAAAGGAACCGTAATTCATCGCTGTATCGCTGCTGAACACGCCTCTTTAGCGAATTCAAATCCTCCTCAACACTTTCTAATGCATGCTGCCCACTTTTGTTCGAGCCGCTTTCCATGCGATATATCCCGTTATATCCGTCACTGGCACTTTCATCCCCACTAGATTTCAATCCAAACTTGTTTAACATCATTACAGTTGTAGTAGTCGCAAAACACATGCGGTTAGTCGAACAGTTGGCACCCAACTGACTTCTGCGCAACAGTCGCTTCAGTGATGATGTGGTGGGTAACGTTATGCTACGAAGTGATTTAAGGGGCGTATTGAAGTTTCTACATGCTAAAACTGCACTTCCTAACTGCCTCATTATACTTTTAATGCTCTTCCCCTATTTATATTTTACTGCCCGTAACAAATGACTTCCTTTCCTTTCCTTCGTGATAATGTCTTTTTTTTTTTTCGTTGTTTATTTTTGTTTGTTTTGAGATGAAATTGCAGTAGCAACAGGAGAAATAAGGGGGAAAGTATCTTTTTTTTTTCAAATTGAAGAACTGCTTAGAAAAAAGACATCAAATAAATTGCAATACAACGCACATACGTATCATCCCCCTTTTTCCACACGTACAGACAAACCTTTTTCATCGCAGCCTTTTTGTGTGAGCAATAGTGGGGAAACCTATATATATATATATATATATTTCCATCCTCTCTCTCTCTCTTCCTCTCTTCTTTTTTTTTAACAAAAAAAAAAAAGAAAATTCTGGATATTCTCTTCCTTGCTTTTCTGTTTTTTTTTTTGTTTACCAGCTACTCTGTCCAGTTTGTTTCGCCTCGCCTCTTTACTCTCACTTTTTGTCTTCGCCTTTTCTTTTTTTTTTTTTCATCACCATATGATAATCAGCACGTGAAGAAAGAAAGGAAACCATACGGTAAAATAACATTTTCACTGATCCTCAGCGAAAATAAAGTTGGTAAACATTACGGTGAGGGACGGGGAACAAATAAAAATAAAAACAAAACAAAAGCAACAAGAACAGGAACAGGAACAGGAACAGGAGTTGAAAAATAAAAATACCTAAAAGAGCAATATGAAATATTTTACAGGCAAAAATGGCGGAAAAGGAAAAAACAAACAAACAAATCACACCGACTAATACGCATCATATAGCGTTTTAGGGCCGCAAAATTCATTTTTTTTTTTTTAAATTGCTCAGTAATACCGGTGAGTCAAGGAGGGGTAAAACTTCACACGTGTACTTTCCTTCCTTTAATCTCGCCATCATTTTGTATTCCTAAAATATTTCCTATTCGGTACATATCTTTCATCTTTTTTTTTTCTTTTGCCGACATTAACTCCCCGCCCCCTGCACCAAACACACAAACACACAAACAAGAAGGGGGGGAAAAAAAACACGCAATGCAACACGCACTCATTTTCTCAAGGACACGGACATCACATGTCACGTATAGTAGCAACAAAAAATTAAATGAACAACAACAACAACAACAACAACAACAACAAGAAAAAAAAAAGAAGATGAAGGGTAAAAGAAGCAGCATGGGAAATTTATAATACAAACAACCATTTTCTCAATTCATATTCATAAACGTAAGGCACGATATGAACATTAGAAGGAGTTGAATTCCACTCCGTAATGTTAATAATATAATTACAATCATATGCACTCCTCATTTCCCTCTTCCCATTCCTAAATAATAAAAGTAAAACCCCCTTTTTAAAAAAAAAAATCAGAAGAAAAAAAAAGATGAAAACTAAAAACTAAAAAACTGAAAACTGAAAAATTAAAAGAAAAAACAACAAAGGTAGATGTAATATCATTGAGTATATATCACGCTAAACACCTCTTACTTCATTCTCTTTCCCATCAAAGCAACACCTCCAGCAGCATTTAAGGGATAAAAATAAACAAGAAACCGCCAATTAATAATTAAAAACAAAAAAAAAACTGTTTACTATAACAGAAAACAAAAAGAAAGACAATCAAGGCAAATATTCGAAATCAGAAGCAACAGCAATTGGGAAGGATAAAACAAACAATCAAAAGAGGACCGAACGGAAGGGGGTAAATAAAAACAAAAAAAAAAACTAAAAGAGAAAAAAAAAATTTTAATTTTTAAAAAAAGGGAAAGACGCAACTTCTCATATATAATGCGAGGAATGGACGCCATTCACCATTTTCATCTTCTTAACATTTTCCCTCTTCAAAACTGTCTCTCCCTCCCTCCCTCATTCCCTCCCGTTGAATTCCTTTACTTACTTTTTAAAAACTATTTTAGTTCTTTTCCTCTTTCGGTATTTCCTCCCCTCCCCCCCCTTTGCATTCATTTGTACGTATATGTTTGTGATATTTGTTTAATATATATATATATATATATTGTTTTTCATATTATATTTCTTATTAACAATATAAAAGTAACAAACCATAATCAATATTATTATTATTATTATCGGAGTGTGACGCTGCACCTCCTCCCTCCCCCTAACAAAGCAATAAAAATAAAAAAAAAGCACGCAATTTCGCATTCCTCGTTTCTGCAGTCAACTCATCAAAAGACAAAGACAAAAAAAAAAAAAGAGAGACGAATCATAACGACACGATGAAATGAAGAAAAGAGGGGGAAAAAAATAACATTATAATACACAATCATAACATTTCCTTTTTTTTCCCCCTCGTCCACTTCTTATATATATATATATTATTTAGATTTTTATATTTTTATATTTTTATATGTGTGTTTATATTTATGTATATTTTTCTTTCTCTATTGAAATAACATCAAAAACAACATAACCCCATCCGTGAAATAAAAATAAAACAAAACATTTAACTACTGTACAAAAATCCTTTTTTTGCATAATGGATACTAAATTTACCTATTTTACATACAACTTTTGTGACATTAACATACAAACACATGACACTCATGATACATATACAACGATTAATAAACATATGACGGGAATGAGGATAGGTTTTTTTTTCTTTTTTATTTAATTTCTTAAATTATTTTTTTTTTATTAAATAGGCACAAAAAGGGGGAGGGGAAAAAAAAAATAACAACAACATCAACATCAACATCAACCGAAAACCAGAAAACACAATTGTTTTTTTTTTAAAAAAAAAAAGTCGAATGAAAAACCAAAGGTGAAACCACCGGCAGACATGTATACATGTGTAAAAACACACGAACACAAATTAATCACACGAAAAAAAAAAAGAAACAAAAGGGGTTGAGGGAATAACAATTAATTTTTAAAAAAGAAAAAAAAGATGACGGTAGTAGTGATAAATAAATTTAAATGATGATTTGGGTTCGCCTTAACACCATTAATATATAAATATATAAATATATAAATATTTTTTTGCTTTATGAACTTTTTGTTAGTTTCTTCTTTTTTTTTTTTCTCCCCCCCCTCTTTAATTTAATGGAAAAGGGATGGCGGTAGCGGCAACTGCACAGTGGTAGTGATGGTATTCTTTTTTTTTTTAAATTATTTATTATTTTGTTTCATTTGGTTTTGTTTTGCTGAAAGTGGTTTTGAAAAGAAATTACTGAAATCAAACACAAACACACGAACATATAAAAAAAAAAAGAAAAAAAGGGGAAAAACATGAGAAGCGTTCAAAAGGTATAAAACAACAACAACAACGACATAATCGTCAATCTAACAAGGTGAAAAGGTGAAAAAGTAAAAAATAACAACAGCAAAAAAAAAAACACATATTTATTTATATATATATTTTTTTTTGAACATGTAAATATGTTGGTAAAGTAAATAAATAAATAAATATATATATATATATTGCGGAAGAAAGGAAGTATAAGTAAAAAGGAGGGAGCTCCAACTAGGCGAGGAAAGGTGATAACAAATCAAAAAAACAAAAAGTAAAAGTAAAAAAACACTCCTCTCTCCAAATACAAAAAAAAAAGATGTACAACGAGAGACATAAAGTAAAAAAAAAAAAGATGAAAAGGAACATTATTTCAATGTTAATTACACTCATTGGATTCCTCGCCCTCAATATAAAATCCCTTTACTCCCCTCGTTTTCTTTTTCTTTTTGCTTTTTACACTTTTTGTTTCTTCCATTACGATGCAGTCGAGTGACTCGCGCACTCGCACAAGCATGCATGCACGTAAACATAAATATATAAGTACATATATGTATGTATAAATATATATATATATACACGCAAAAATACAAATGCGTAAATATGTGTGACGTTATAATCAACGTGAAGATGAAACACAAAAAATTAAAAAAGAAAAAAAACGAAAATCTGCTCAAGCCTTTTTTTTTTCCCTCCTTCCAAACGAAGTCCTTTGCACCCCCAACAACAACAACAATAAGAAAAAAAAAAAGAAACGGAAGGGGCTGCCACATATATCTTCTCTTGCTTTGCACCCATAAGTACATACGCACATAAACTTAGCAGAAATGAATCGCCGTGCTGAAGAGAAATGTCTCTCGTTTACGTAACAAAAATAGAAGAAAAAAAAAGAAGGAATCTGCAAAACTATCACACGCCATTGCGCTAAGAGTTAAAATGACCAAAAGAAACGAAACACTTTTTATGGACGCAACACCCTCAACACGCTAAAAAAACTGACATATGTACGACCATCTCATTGTGTTAATTACTCACTTTTGTGTTTTATTTTCCCCTTTTCTTTCATCCTCCCAAGAATATTCTTCACAGCCATTATTATTACTATTAATATTATTATTACCATTTCCTCTTTCAGTCCTCACAGAAGCATAAACACACATAAACATATATATATATATAGAGGGGAACAAACACAGCATGTGCACATTACCCACCCCATTCCATCCCCACACCAAAACGCAAACATGCCACAAAAAGGGGAAAATAAAAAAAAAAAAAAACAACAAATCCGCCCAGCAGATTATATCGCATTCTCCGGCGCCGTCGCACTTTGATTTAACTCACGGCCTTTTGCAACTCCCTCCGCCGCCGCCATGCGCTCCAGCAGCCACGGTGGTAAAATCTCCGCCTCTTCTCGCGTCACTTGAAACATACTTGCGGGAAGCGGCGCCCCGTTAGGCAGGCGGGCATCATCCGAAAAGAGTTCATCAAAAAACACGTGTTCTAAAACCTCAGCGGAGGTAAGTCGTTCCTCTGGCGTGTAGCGCAAAAGTTGCTCAATAAGTGACAGGGCGGCCTGCGAAGTATTGGGTGGTAGTACTTCCACCCACAGTAAAGATTTTACACGGGGTGCCGAACGTCGCTGCATATAATCTGCGTTTGCTGAGTTGGAAGAGGGCAGGGGGCCTGATGGAGTTGGTGACAACTGTGAGGCGTTGTGCGAATCTCCCCATGTCCGTATTAATGCACTTCCAGCACTCTGTGGATTGAGCGCGAAGAGTTCCCGCTCAGATGGTTTCCCAAGTACTTTAATTATCTCCACTAATTGGTCCATTGTACTGGTACTGCCCTTAAACAACACCTTCCCGCACAGAAGCTCCGCTAGGACACACCCAAAGGCCCACATGTCTACATGAAAATGGTAATATTGTGAACCAAGTAGAAGTTCAGGAGCGCGGTAATACCGGGAAAAAATATAGGGAACGTTCTTTTCTCGTGGTCCCTCTCCTCCAACAGCCTGCATCTTCTTGGCACTACCAAAGTCACATAGCTTCACGACGCCAGTTTCCTGATCAACGAGTATATTGTTGGGTTTAACATCGCGATGGCATATTCCACGTGCATGGAGAAATGCCAGAGCCCTGGCAAGCTGGAACATTATTACCTTCACGAGTATAATTGGCATTTGTTGTTCCCGTTGCCTCACAAACATATGATGTAATCGGCGCACATCCAAAGGGATGTAGTCCATCACCATAAACAAGTACTGAACCCCACTGGGATCAGAAGCGAAGAAATGATCCAGAAGCTTCACAACGCACGGGTGGTACGGCACAATCGTTGGCATATTCCAACTTTCTAAGCCATCAATTGCAGTGGTACCATTTGCCTCCTCCCCATTGCTTCCAGTTACTGATGTGGCGTGAGCACCCACCCCATTTCCAACATCTAATGAAGACACGCCTCCCTGTTGCGTATTTGGGCCGAGGTGGTCACGCATTAATGTCAACTCCCTCTGCCGCAACCTTCCGTCATGAATAACCCTTTTAATGGCGACTAAATCTCTCGTTCCCACAACCTCAGCAGATGAAACTTCGCCAAACGCTCCTCTGCCAATCACCTCTTGAATTGCATACCTCACTTGCTCGCATTTCGCTGCAGTTCTTTCTTGAGCCTCTTGATTGCCTTGCGGTCGTGCGCTAAATCTCCGTGGTAATAGCGGGACCCTTTCACCCACAGAAGCGGTAACTTCCTTTTGCCCATCAGTTACTCCACGCAACGTCGACGGCAAAATCCGCTCACTCATCTCCAAAGTAAAAAAAAAAAAAGAAAACAACGTGACAAATGTTGTTCCTCTCCTCTTTCCTTATTTTAATGTTTTTTTTTTCCTCCTCCTTTGTTCTCTTCCTAATGTGAAAACGCTGTCTTCGTCGCAGCGAGCTGTTGTTGTTTTCTCTCTCTCTCTCTCCTATTGTTTCCTCCTTTTTTTTTTGCTGTCAAAAATGTCAACCTTCTTTACGTGTACACAACGCGCTTGAAAGGAGTGACACCTTGACTTTATGCAAATGGTAGAAAATGAGTTCCTCCTTTACCTCCCTTTATTTCCCCTTCTTTTTTTTCTCTTTTCGCTATTTTTTTTTTTTTGCTCCCGTTGCTTCCTACTTGGGCCTCTTATTTGCCTCAGTTCCCCTTTGTTTTTTTTTTTCGTGATCCTCTCTATACCTCCAAAACAAATATATATATATATATATATAAACCCTTCAGAGGAGAGGAATCCCTTTTGTTATTACTTCCCTTTTGGTATTTAATCGTTATTGATATATATATATATATATATATATATATATTTGTTGGTGGTGTTTTTTTTTGTCGATGGAACGGGATAAATGACAGTCAACACCAATAAGAAACAGTTACGGAGAGGCGACAAATCACATAAACAAGAAAACCAAAAAAGAAAAAAAGAAAAAAGAAGCAAGCAAGCAAGCGAGGAAACGAAGGAAAAAAGGAGGAAGAAGGAAAAAAAAGAGGATGACTTTAATAAAAGTGACATATAAAAGGCGTTTCGGTACATTTCAATAGGGGAACATCTCGGGGAAAAGATGCTCCTACACATAAACTCCCAGAGAATTTGTGAGAGATTAGAAAGCATAAAGAAGAAGCAACAACGAGAATTATTGGCACATCTTTTTTTTTTTCCTTTTGCGCAGCCCACGCTGTTTCGAGCCACACAGTCATTCACAGACGCAAGCGCATGTACGAATGTTCGACCCGCCAAAACAAACAAACAAATAAATAAATAATAATGATAATAGTAATAACACAAAAATAACTGACAACATGTAACCATTTAATTCAATCCCTTCTCAAGTTCCTTTGACTTATCGGTACACGCAATCATTGCTTCAATAACAGCAGACCTCATTCCACCCTTCTCAAGTATCCGTACAGCCTCAATAGTTACTCCTCCAGGTGAGCAAACCATATCTTTCAATTGTGCAGGAGACATGTCAGACTTTTGAAGCATCATCGCAGATCCTAATACCGCTTGAGCCGCTAATTCATACGCTTGTGCGCGAGGCAAACCACCATGAACTGCCGCATCGGCCATTGCTTCCATAAACATGAACACATACGCCGGTGACGCACCTGCGACGCTGCTCACGGCAGGAATTTGTGACTCTAAAACCTCTACAACAATACCAATGGTGCGGAAGAGCTGAAATATTGTTTCCTTTTCAGAAGCCGTCACGTGTGCGTTGGAAGTGATGGATGTCACACCGGCACCGACACGTGTGGGAAGGTTTGGCATAGTACGCACAATTTTGCGTGCCTCCGACCCGAGTGCCTTTTCCATCGAGGCGATAGAAATTGCAGCAGCGACCGATACAATAATTTTATTTGCCGTTACACTCGACTGAATACTTGCAAGTAATTCACAGACAACTTTTGGTTTGACGCCGATGATTATCACATCGGCGTACGCGGCAGCATCAGTAGCGCTTTGGGCTCCTCCCACACCATAACGCTCGCAAAGCCGATCCACAGTAGCTTTTGTACGGTTAAAAACGCGGATAGACTCGGGTGGGTACTGTTTGCTTTGAATAAGTCCACCTAAGATGCATTCGCCCATGTTACCACATCCAATAAATGATATCTTCATTATCGTAACGGATTTCGTATGACAATTATCCTTTTCCTTTTTTTTTGTGTGTGTGCGTCTGTGTAATTACCTCTCTGACCCTTGATATAAGTTTGAACGAACAACAACACAAAATCGAGCGTCAAATAAAACACCTCACTCACACATATAGAACCATCCCAGACACATTTGCACAAAAACAAGAAGCAATATAGATACGATCTTATATATATATATATATTAATTTATATATTTTCACACAAATGTGTGCTTCCCCAAGGGGAGGGAGCGTTTGGTTTAAATAAAATAGAACAAAAGAGAAAGCACAAAATGTAAAGAACATATTGCACACCAGGAGGCAAAATAAAAAATTAAAGTGAACTCCCCCCCCCTTTCCGTTTGTCTTCTATGTTCCTTTCTTTTTTTTTTTCCTTTCTCCACACCTCCTCCATACACACACTTCCCCCATTCCTACAAAATGCATCAGGGCAAGGTTCAATTTGCATACACCCACGCACCTGTCTGTACACATGCCCATACCTCCCCAACCTATTCATTTTATCTCTCACGAACTGCGCATACATAAGTGGTTTTGTGTGAAAATACAAATGCATATCAGCAACAAGATACTGTCCATATATTTTTTCCACACTTGGTTTGTAACCGCATGTCTTTTCTCTCCCACTTAAAAAGTACGTGCTTTCCGCCAAGGTGTTAGAAAGCACAAAAGTGTTAAATCGTGATCACAAGGTGCCACAGAAGCTAACAGCAAGTGCAGTACATATTTTCAATGAGCACAAGCGCTAAATTGCCAGGACACAAGCTGCACCGGAGGGGGGCATTCAAACAAAGAAATAGAACAGAGACGCGAATGCAATCAAGAGGTGACTCCTCTCCTTCCTTAAAGTTAAGTCATAAAACCGTTGCGAGCTCCAAACTTTAATTTCATTGACTTACATTTGTAGCGGTTGGTTTCGGGGGACGCCAGGAAGGCGTTCGTAAGTACGAAAGAGGGTCCAATGGATCTGGTTGCGCCAAAGCCCGCTGAAACACCTCCGTCGCCGTCTGCACAATATGAAACGGTGGAGCTACAGTAGGATCACCTTGACACTTCCATGAAAGTGCTTTTTTATTTCCCGAAAGTTCATCCCCGGCATCGTGTGGAGACCTGGCAGATGAGGTGGTCCAGCCACGACGACCTGCACGGCTAACACCACCCGCCATGGCGCGGCTCAAGCGCCCCATAAGTAGCACAGCTTTAGCACGGTTTTCGTGAATCTCATCTTTGTCCTCCCTAACTTTATTAACAGCGGCCCCAAGGTCTGTATTAAAAAGGTGATCGCGCGTCATACCGGTGAAGTCATCAATAATCTCATCACCATTGGCGAGTACGGTGCCCTCCAGTTCACCTTGGATGGGAAAACTCAGCAAGATATCGAGTGCGGCAGTACGGAGTTCGTACGGCGCAAGCTCACGCCGTTCAAAGTCGTATAACCATGTACTTAGCTCCTGCAAAATACCGTTTTCGATTAGATACCGCTGAAGCACACGACAGTGGGCATAAGCAGCAACACGGTCACAGATGCGGACACGTTGCAACGGCGGTTCGTTCCCAGCCATAGCACACTTATCATCTACCCGCGCTTTCCGCATCGCGTCTACCACTGCAGCGGCCCTTTTGTTCAACAAATTCTGCTGCGCCTCCACGGACAGCTTTTTTGGCCGCGCACCATTCGTTGTTGTACTACTCAGCTGAGTGCCCTTTTTGGTGCCCTTGCGAGTCCGATTCTCCAGCACGCCGCTTCGGTAATCCTGCTGAAAGGAATCCAACAACTCCGAGGATGAAGTCTGGTTTGTGTCAGCGATACCCTCGTCCACTAAACGATAATCGGTACGAGAACTTTTCCGCCTGCGCTTCTCCCTGGAATGTCGCACACCATCTTTAGTGTCAAATCCTTCATAGACTTCAACATCAGCAGAATGATGTTCGATGTCATCCCTATTGCGTTTGGACTTCCGACTGCCACGCTTCCCTTCCTTAGTTTTGTGCGTGCTCCTCCTACTCTTGGATCTTTTTCTTGGTTTACCTCTTCTATCATCTTCGCCTCCGTGTGCCCGGTGCAGCCGACGCTGCAGTTTTTTCCACCGTTTGTACACCTCGGGACCAAACTCTTTGGCATCCGCTTTGTTCTGAATAAAACGCAACTCATCATCTGTAGGTGTCTGGACTGCTTCACTACTAGCAGCAGCACCACGGTCACCAATCCCAACCACCTCCGTCTCGTCATCATTTTCAACACTTAAGTTTAGAGGCCGGTCTCCTTCTTCACCCACTTCACTGTTTTCACCACCGGATGACAAAAGCAGATCCAACACGTCATCGTCATCACCGCTCATCTTTCTCTCTCTCGCTTACACACACACAAACACACAAACAAACAAACAAATCTGTGAAAATTACTGCTGTTACTCTTTTTTTTCCCCCTTTTTTTACGCCTCTGCACCTGAGATAGTTCGCTTACCTATCCCTTTTCTCCCAATACTTAAATGTTTTGCTTCTGTCGCTGCCGATTTAGACGTCTGTGGGGTTGGGATTTTGTTTTTCCCTTCCTTTACTTCCACGCAAAATTTATTTTGCAGTTTTATGAATGTTCTATCGTCCGATTATTAAATGCAACTATGTATATAGTATATTTGAAAGCTTTTTTTTTCTGTGTGTGGACGATTTCCCCCTCCCAATCCCTACCTGAAATTTTTCCACCTATTGTTACGTCCATTTTAACGCCGTGGCGTGCAGGGGGGGAAAAAAATGGGGAACAGCGAAGGTGCGCGATGTGTGAAAAAGACGACGAGTGGGGAAGGAACAAAATATCCCGAAGTTCACTAAATGTGGCGCAGCTGTTAATAATGTGGGAACCGAAAAGGGGAAAAAGGGGTCCCAACATGAAAGGCAACTTCCAAGCATCTGAACCGAAGTAACCCATGTGTAGAATGTACAGACGGAAGGAATGTGCTGCCGGAAAGGGGCTTTGGTGACTCAAAATGAAGGGAAAAGGAGTAAATACAAAGCAAGCACATACATGTTAAGGGCAGAGTTTGAGCACGCGGAGCAAAAGGTAAAATACACGCTGTCGTTTGCTTTTTATTCTCCACTTTCATTTTCCCTTCATGATCCACACACCTCAATGTGCACCAACTTCCGAGAGAGCATCACACAGAATTTGGATTCATGCAATGCAACAGCAGCCACCCTCAGATACACACACGTAACAGTATCCAACAAACTTACAAGTTCATAGCTGAACACCACAAAGCACATCACCACGCAGACGGGGAGCTTTTGCACGCTTCTGCCGCCGCTGCTGTTCAGACAAAACTTCTATAGAACCAACAATGTTGGGATCAGTTGTGGAAAGTTCATCCCTACGCCACTGGAGGAGGCGCCCAACCAACACATTGCTCCGTGTCATCGACGGAGGTGACCTGTCTGCCGGAACACTTTGAATATAGAGATAATAAAACCGCGAGGTGCCGTTGAAATTGAACGACCCTCCCGGTTGTCCCCGTGATATGTTCCCGCAGGCTGAGAGAGAAGTCTGAAGCGAGGGGGAAGAAATGGCGTTGCCCACGTTAAGTGAAAAGCACAATTCAGTGTTGGTGCTTCCGACAGCAGGAGTTGACGGCGTAGTAACTGATCCTAGTGACTTTCCACAGGGCCCTCCGAGACTGAGGGTTGATCCTCTTCTTGCATCATTCCACGAAGCCGCATCCACTTGCACAGCGCGCAGAATTTCAGATTCGCGCTCCACAAGATAACTAAGTTCATCCATCCCACTGACTATGTGGGTGTTCGTGTGACTATGTCTCGTGGAGGTCGCGGTGTCTACACAATCAATGGAAGCGGTGCCCCATTCTTCAACGAGAATAAGAGCACAACGCCAACGACGTTGCAGACATCCAAACAGCCAATGGCATAACGGCACCTGATGACCCACCGCACGCTCAAAGTGGTGCAGGTAGCCGCCTCTGCCATAACAACACTCAACAACTACAAGGGGAACTGCCTCGCACAACTCTGTTACGGCAGTTGCCCTGCCGTGCATGCAAAAAACTGCCAGATCATTCACATCCATGCAGTGCACTACTGTAAGTCGATTAAGGGCCTCAAGCAACACCCCTCGCCGGACTTCACGCCATCAACTCTGTCAATTTCGTCTCCCACCACGAAGTTGTCACTGCCGTTTCCAACTCCACACCAACCACCCGGTGTACCTGGGTGCGTGCTCCCGCCTGAAACGGCCTCCAGATGCTCCATGAACCGCCGCATATTGAAACCTGCGCCACCAGGGGCGAATAAAAAGGTCACCGCACCGCCTTTGCTGAGATGCGAAGCTGCAACACGACTCGCCCAGTGAGATTTGCCGCTTCCCGCCATACCACCCACAACAAGGACATCACCCCTCTTTAAGCCACTTCCCGTGGCATTGTGAAGGATTGTGGGCTGCAGGCACACGTGTGGGGCGTTAAGGCGCCGGACTAATGCTTGAGCACTCTCACGGTGTGTGGACATATCGAATATTTAACGCTCCCCGTAAAGCACTCGGCTGGGTTGCTAAAGGATACATGTGAATGAGCATAAGTGTTGGTGTGTGTACAGAAAGGAATGAGGTGAGCAAAACGGGTGAAAAAAAAAAAGGGAAGTAGAGGATGTTGATGGAAAGAATCGATCAAAGTAAAGGGAGATTGCACAAAAAAAAAAAAGAAATACATTCCAATCTCAAAACACCCATCGAACACGCATACAGTGTTGCAACTAAGTTTGCGCAAGAAAAATTACACGCTGTGCCCCCTGAAAGCAGCAAGCAGAACGGTTTCCAAGACTGAAACTAACCGTTACCCACATGCAATAACAGTATATACAGAGGCGCATTACATCGAACAAGCATTGAAAGAACCACACACGCACAATCAATACCACACACCTCAGAGCGCAGAAAGGCCGTGTATAATAGTAGCACGTGCCCGCAGACAAACCGGTAACAACATACGGATTTCATTGTGCGTAACTAACACAACAGAGGGTAAGAAACTGTCGGGTCACTCACAATACTTTGTTTTTCAGGTTTTATATCTTTATCAAATGCGCGATCACGGTGGAGGCTCGCGACGGACGGCAGCGAAAGCTCGGAAGAAAAGAGTAGAGTCAGTGAATGCGGTAGATTGTGATTATAGCGAAGGGGTGTGGCAAGACGAACATTGGAAGTTAAATCACGTTGTGTTGCCTTCCAAAATCTGCAGTACTTCTTCAAGGGTTGGCAGTCGGCCTCTTCGAAACACCATCCCTCCGCCCAATGTGGTAACATGCTTCGCCACCTCCAAGTAGAAGTCCTGTGAAAGAACAATAACATGACGCACGTCCAACTGGCACGACGCGCTATTAACGAACTTCAGCAATTCGTCGTGCGACAAATTCATCTCAAGAATCTGTGGAGTAAAGGCCTTTAGCAGCGCAGCAGCAACAAATATCTCAAACCGCGGAGTATAGGGGCAACAAATGATGACATCCCAGAGGAGCATAGCATCCTCTACAGGGAATTCTCTTTTGAATAGCACCAAAAGCCAACGAAAGCAGAAAAACATATCATCAGCCCCTTGTATCTTCAAGTGATTAAACAGAAGGGGCGCGGAGAAGGCCACAAGTGCTCGCAACGCGGTAAGATGCTGCTCCATTCCCCTTTTGACATCTTTAAGAATGTCGTTGCAACAGTGGTTTGCAATAAAACAACTAAAAATCATAAACGCCTCCACTTCGTCTTGGGCTAGAAGAGCAATAGGTGAAAGGATATCGCTCATGCCCTGACAATAGCCCAAGTCAAGGTTCAGCATCACGCGCGATAAGAGCACGTTGCGCAACATGCACAGTTTCTCGCCACACTCGTCAGCATATGCGGGAAGAAAACGGTCAGTCCGGAGTACATCCTTTTCTACTGCTACGCGCGCTTCACGAAATACGGTAAAATTCTCCTCCTGCTCGGGGAATATGGTTTTCCATTGTCCTGTAAGTACCTCATACCTGCGCCTATATTCATCCCGAACGCGCTGACGTTGCGACTCTGTTGAACTGGTATGGCACCCGTAAACGTCCAACATGAAGCACCAAACCTCCAGCCTTATATCGGAATCTATACCACCCATGTACGCAACTATCTTGGCATGTTCAAACCTCTCTACATCTACGCGCCGCTCGTCGCCCACGAAACAGGTGTCCCACTCATTTGCAGTTAGCCTAGGACCCATTTGCCGAAGGTTCTCGCACCGGGAAATGCGAGGAACCTGAAGTTCGACCTGAGAAATCTGTGCAGCAACTCCCCCCTCTCCATGAAAAAAGTCGCCTCTTTCATCCCCTTTCGGAGGTGTGTCGGAGCAAGGGAACAGGAGAGACGGGCCCACCTCCACGTTGGAGCCAAACTCGTCCCTGCTGTTGGGAGAAGGCTCCAGGAGTGAATTAAACACGTTAGTGAGTTTGGTCGCAACTGTTGCCAACGGATTGCTATCCTTCTTTCCGTACAACATTATCTGCATATCCCTGGTATCCCCAGTTTCGTGAGTTGGAGGTTGCAGTGCAGTGGGTGTACCAGTACCCGAAGCAGTTCCCCAGAGCTCGTTGAGAAAAGAAGAGCGCGTATAACTACGAAGCTTGTTTAAGTGACTCATTACGGTAGTTCTCTCCTCCTCAGAACTTGAAAATTTTGTTGTCAAATTCTTTGGGCGGCGACCGTACACAATGAAGTCATTTGTATCAAGATGGCTCTGCGACATCGGCGATACGACCCTCATCTCCGCTAAAAAGCTTGTAAGACCCCCTTGGCAAAACGAAAGCATCACAATTTCTGCTGAGTCAAGGCGATACACTTCGATAACACTCTTACCACCAACGGACGCCACACGCCGAATTTTATCAATGCATTTCATCTCTATACACGTTATGTGAGACAATTCAGTCGAAGAATCGCCCGGCTTCCCTACCACAGTAACCCCCAAAATCGGAGAATTTCTTGGAAACGCAGGCAGAAGCTTGGGACACTCACGAGGAATGTAAGAGTACGGGACCCAAACGAGGAATATGTCCTCGGGGTGTGCCGGTACATTCTGCGATGAACCTTCACGAGGTGGCTGACCTCGTGACGGCAACTCAGCAGCGGTAGCGCTTATATCCACATATGTGTTATTATTCGAATCCTTGTTGCGGCCACTTGCCCAATTCATGTGCTTATCGTCCCTAACCAACATTAGCATTCCAGCAGGGCTTTTCTTACCGCTCCCACGGTGGGCCTCGATAACAATGTGAGCATGCGATGAAATGATATCCGAAAAGCTGACACGGCTCAACAACTGGTCCACGAAGACTTTACTACCAACATCCATCTAATCCCCACCACCCTTCCCTAAC
This sequence comes from Trypanosoma brucei gambiense DAL972, assembly GCF_000210295.1. NCBI lineage: Eukaryota > Euglenozoa > Kinetoplastea > Trypanosomatida > Trypanosomatidae > Trypanosoma > Trypanosoma brucei. Next base: position 704,716 of record NC_026740.1, read on the forward strand.
CTTTTCCTTCACCCGACCGCCCAATCGCTAGTGTTTACTGTCCTTAATACGGTTCTTGAGATTATATTTCGGTTACACCCCAGCTCTGGAAACTACTGGCAGTTCTAATGCTTCTCTATTTATTCGTCTCAAAATGAAGGAGAAAGTTTGCGGCCCGACAACGCAGTTCTTGACAAATACGATGAAATAAACACATGCGCAGGAACCCCCGTGCGTAAGCTAATTTTTAAAGGGGCAGCAACTTATCAGTCACCACAGCTGTTCTACACTCGACACCTCTCCGGTATTCCCCCCATGCCGTCGTCGCCTAGCCATAACAACAACAGCAGCGTTTCCACGTGATCATTAATATTGCACATCCGCCTTCACCACCATATATGCGCAACACAAAAAAACAAAAAACAAGCATGCCATCAATGGTAATAATAACAATAACAAAGGAAAGGAAAGGGGAAAACGTGCGTGTCACGTCACTCAACGCGATATATCAAATGCACACCCAGCTCAGTTTCCACTGGCGCGCTTACTTCACCACTTTTAAGGGAAAACGCAACGGTGTCAAAGCCCTCCGTGTACGTTCCGCTCTCCACCATGCCCAGATCTCCATCACGCTTGGCAGAACCGCATTCGCTAAAGTCACGCACCACTTGTACGAATTCGTCCAACGACCAGGTCTTCCTTTCCTTGTGCTGAGCAAGTATCGCCTGTGCTAAATTAATGGCGTCGGCCCTTGATCGCGTGATCTTCTCTCCCTTGTTCCTCGGTGCGAGAGAAGAAGGACGGCGTACATCCTTGTGTTTTACGAGTACATGGTAGAAATGCCGCTCGGTAGGTGGAGGCGCCCCTGCCTGAACAGAGGTTTCTAACACCCCATCACATGTCACAACCTCTTTAGTTTCTGCGGCAACGGATTCAACCACCGTTCTGTCTACTACAACATTACCCTCTGTTCGCTCTTCATTAGAAACAGCTCCCGACGTTGAAGGTGAAACCCGAGTGTCTCCCAATGTTCCATTCTGCTGATCCTCCTCCACACACTTCCCTTTTCCCTCCTCCGCTTCTTGCCTCTCTTTTTCCTCTCGCAACCTCTTGGACGATGATGGAGGCCCCAGTTGAACCTTGTAGACCCGAGAGCTAAACCCGAACTGAATGCTGCTCCCAACGGGAGCGGGCAGCGGTCGCCTCTTCTCGATGCGATTGCCATTTAATTTTACACCGTTAGTTGAGCCTAAGTCCATTAACACAAAACAGCGTTGCCCACCATGAAAAACAAGGACGGCATGAACGCTACTAATGGAGGGATGCTCAAGAACATAATCACAAACCTTACTCCGACCAAACAAGTAAAACGGAAAACGATGCAACCCTAGTGCGGGTAAAGGTACACCGTCACGTGTACACTGCAAATGACATGCGACTGAAGGGAGCGCGGCCCAAGGGGGGCATTGAAAATATGAGACCTGAGCGTTAAGTTTGGTAGGGTCCGTTACACCAATAATGTGCTGGGGAAGCTGCTTGGCTGCTTCCGTTAGTTCCACTACCTTTGGAGGTGGTGGTTTAGCAATCTCCGCCGCCTTCTCTACTGCTGCAACACGTGAGAGAAGACCAGTAGAGGTAACCATTTCCTCCACCCCTCGCCCTCCACGTTTCACTTATCTTGCTTGAAGAAGTTACGTCAGCCCCACCTGCACAAATAGGATGAAATAAAGGAGACATAAATAATTGGAGAAGAGCGGTACTTCGAACAGAATTATTGTTTTCTGTGCTCAATATAAAGCAAAGGAACAAAAAGAGCACCGCATCAAAAAATCGTTAGTGTTGGTATTAGGGTAGAGAAGAGTCCACTGGAGAAAAAGAATACCTCCATTTTGTCCACACCACACACCCATTCCATGCGGTCAAACAGCGCTGTTGCCGTTCCACTTCTTAACTCGTTCACGGTGGGCCCAACAGCTGTTCTGCTTTAGGCCCCATCCGCGGTATGGATCTGCCAACGAACGCATTACTTTTGGGTGCATCGAAAATGGATGCGCCGTTCGTCTGTGATTCATGAACACCATCTCACCGCCGCGGCCGTAGAAATTCCAGCCACTTGCTGTATCGTGCAGACCCTTTGGTATCGGCCGCGGGTCTCTCTCCGGGTCGTCCTCCGCGCAAAAAGCATTGGCTCGCTTTGAATGCAGCAAAGTAAGCCGCTCTCTAAGTTCGGCATCCATTTGTTCGGTGCGCTGCACGGTGCGTGAACGACGACGCGAGGCGAAGTGCCGCAGCGCCTCCTTCTTCTCACACCTTTCAATCCGCTGTTGTTGCAGTTCCCGAAGGATCGCGGCGAGTTCTTTGGGAGGTGGCATGGAGCTGAACATCTCGGCGGGGAAGACGTGCGGAAAGTGAAGAATTGTGTAATAGCGAGCCTCCAACGAAACGGCACTGTAAAGGTAGAACAGAAGAGCCACAAGGTGCTGTCGGATGCGGCGCTTCGTTTCGGCAGACTCAAGTTGTTCATGCTGCCGTAGGTGCTTCTCTTTTGTGGGAAAGAGTTCAGGAACCTGCCGCAAGAGGTGCAACGCCCTGTCCCATTGGCCTAGTTGCACCAGTGCCGGCCCTACAGTTCCCATCATACAATCTGTAATAACGATATCGTCTCGCTCAAGGAGTAACTGGTCCAACAAGACTACTACCTGATCAGGGTGGCACACCACATCTAACTGCAGGGTTATCTGCACCTTTTCAACTCCACTTATCTGCTGTCGTTTGGAATCCATATGATCGAGGTGGGAAAGCTCTGGTTCCTCCCCGGAATTAGTGAGCGTCAGCTTCCTTGTCTCACGGGGAAACGCAGAAAATAGCAAGTTTAGCGTCAAAGGTTTGAGGGGATGGCTGGTCCTTACAAGCGGGTGGGTGCATCCGGAGAGATAACAATCTCTAAACAACCTTACTGCCTCCTTCCACCGCTTTTGGTTTCCCAATGTATTTAGCAACTGTTGCATCTCACTGCCTGTCATAATCAGCGGCTGGGGAGCCACATCTCCACTGGTGCTTGAAACGGATGCTGGAGCCACCCCATCAACAGAAATTGATGCACATCTGGGCGTATGAGAGTCCTGCTGAGCACAAGGCATCTGACGCCCCCATAATTCGTGTAGACAACCCAGGGCCAACGTCCACTGACCATCCCTTGCCATCGAATACATCATTGAGCGAACCGCCTCTGTAGTAAGCCGTTTATTCTGAAGGCTCCCACTATCAATTGGAGTCCTCACGCGACCTACGCCCGGCGTAGAGCCCGGAGCTTCGGCAACAAACAGAGATGCTAACGTGGGGTTTTTTGGCTTTGTAACTATGGGTTCCACCTTCTCCACCGCCACGTCTCCTGTACTTCTGCAGATGGCTTGTATGGCCTCCGCCCAAGACCCACTACGCGCCGCAGCCTCCGCTATTATATGCGACATCCGCTCCTTCTCCTGGAGGCTCCCACCCACCTGCATAAAGTTCTCAAATACGTACCGCGCCTCAGCAAGCATACCAAACTCTGCCAAAAGTGGAATAAGCGTCTCACCCATGTGGTGCCACGTGAGTGCCGACATCTTCACGCGGCGTTTGGCCTGCAACAAACACTCATAACCCTCCAACGGTCGACGCAAGTGCACGTATGCCCAAAGTAGTGTGACCCACACACCGTCAGCTTTCACATCACCCGCGTAAACCTCATCACGCAGTTCATTGAGAAGTTTGACACCAGTTTGAATACGAAAAGGTGAGACATTATCAGCAGCAATACCCCGAATAACTCGTTGATAGTCCAGAGTGGTGCGGCCAAGAAGGGCGTAACGTGCCCGAAGAACCTCCAATGCGCGAGACCAATCATGCGCTTCGAGCGGCAGTACCAGCCGGCGCTGAATAGATTTCACAGAATGCGCCGTTAGTGCTTCGTGCCGTGTGCGGTAAGCCGTTCGCCGCTTTGTCCAGAATTGTGTCGCATAGCCGCCGTGGCGGCCTGCCTTTTGAAGCATAAGCCAAAAAAAACTAAGGTGCGCGTTTCTTTCCTCGGTTCCGCCCGCTAGCGCAACCTTCGATAGCTCATAAAAGGACCACCTCACACATGCATTAAAAGTGAAGAAAAATGAGTGTGAGAGACAAAAGGAAAGTAATGAAGCAACAGCGAAAGGGGCAATGTGGCTAAGCGTGAAATAGCTGTATATTTGAAAAATGGGGAACTGAAATCATGCAGTGACAACTGTAAATTCAAATCCATGAAGACCTCACACGTCCCTCGTAGCATCACCCTTCGCAAAAAGCTCGTAAGCAGAAAGGGAAAAAACTTCAGTGCCCGTAAGCGATGCTGCGTTCCTAAGACACGGCACCATCTTCCTCCACAGCACTTGGAAGTCAAAACCGCAATGATCACCTCCACTTGCAGCAGCCGTCAACAAAAATGCGGGAAACAGGAATGCCACCGTTTCCCGTCACATGATCACATAGCCTCAGTGAACCTTTGGGGCAAACAAAAAACGCGAGAAATTGGCGAGGAGGCAATAATTTGTGAATACGGCAGAAACGATGAAAGAATGCTACCAATTGAAAAATAAAAAATATGCATAGTGGAATGTAGAAAAGATGGTAGAGGTAGTAAACTTGCTCTGTTTCACCGAGAACGGTAAGCACATTTCGGTAAAGCGAGCAGAGATGCGAAAGAACGGAGGGTACCTCAAAAATACCATTTATGAACCCACCAAGCGAAGGTGCGCTACAGTACAGGATGTCTCTGTGTGACCTTCGTAAAAAAAAAAAAGAGCCTTCACCATTCGTCAACTCCCTTTTTCCCTCTCCAATCTCCATACAGTTAAGGTTGCATGGGGCAAATTGTGAGCACATACCTCCCACCTTCCATTTTCAGCTCCCGGTACAAAGGTAAACGAATACCCACGAGATAAGAATTGCAGCGACTGATCGGAAAGAAAGCAAAGAAGAATAAAAGTACGAAAAAGGGAGGAGAAAAGGAGGAGAAAAAGAGGGGGAGGAACACGAAAGTACATGAGGTAATGCAACGAAGGGGGGAATAAAAAACGTTACATTCCCGCGTGAGTACGTGCGCAAAATGGTGAGAAAGCAGCATCTTTCCCTTCCAAAAGCACACATGCATACACTGCTAAGGACGTTTGCTATTCCACAACATCGAGTCTCACACCACTTCCACAAGGCAATTTTCCTCTGCTAAGTTATTATCTCCCCTTTCTGTTCACTTCTCCACCACTCTTTACTTGCCCCGCTACCACTACAGTTAGTTGTACACCATGTATTTGGCTGTTGCGCTGAACTTATGATGGCCCTTAATCACTTTGTTAACGGCATCCAAGAAGTCTTTCTCGTTAATTGTCTTGCGGCGCGCCCTGATGGCAAACATGCCTGCTTCCGTACAGACCGACCTCAAATCGGCACCCGTTGCGTTCGGGCACAACCTCGCAATCAGTTCAAACCTGATCGCCTTCTCACACGAGAGTGACTTGGCGTGGATGCGAAGGATCTTTGTTCGACCCTCCAGATCCGGCAGACCAACCTCAAGCTTGCGGTCCATGCGACCTGGGCGTGTGAGGGCGGGGTCTAACGTATCAGGACGGTTCGTTGCCATTATAACCTTTATATTACCACGTGAGTCGAAGCCATCCATCTGGTTCACCATCTCAAGCATCGTTCGCTGAATTTCGTCGTCACCATCACCACCACCTCGAGCACCACCAACAGCATCCACTTCATCAAAGAAAATGATGGCTGCCTTCTTGGTCCTTGCAAGCTGAAAAATCTCACGAATCATTCGGGCACCCTCACCAATATAACGCTGAACCAGCTCGGAACCAATCACACGAATAAAAGTCGCGTCCGTACGGTTGGCGACAGCCTTCGCTAAGAGCGTCTTCCCCGTCCCCGGTGGACCGTAGAGCAACACACCCTTCGGTGGATCTATACCAAGCTGTGTGTATTTCTCTGGGTTAGTGAGGGGTAATTCCACGACCTCCCGAATGCGGTCGATCTGCTCCTTTGCTCCACCCACATCATTATATGTAACGTCTGGCTTTTCTTCTACCTGCATCATCGATACAGACGGGTCAACACGAGGTGGGAGGGGTATTTCGATGTGAATGCTGGAATACCCAACTAACACACCCACACGCATGGATTCCTCAATGTCCTGACGGGCCACGCGGTTGCCAAGTTTCACCACGTATTTGGCTGTGTCACGAATGGCCACAACGTACTTCGCATCGTCCTGACCTTTGTTTATGATACGGGTGCAACGAGCAACATGAAGGGAGTTCTCAGACCGCATCACCTCCTGGTCACTGTTTAGATCCCACTGTACGGGTGGTGCAAGTCCAAGTTCATTATCCCGTGTGCCAGCGAGTTTGTTAACCGCCTCTGCCTTTGTCTTCACAAACTCCTCCAACTCCTTCACCGTGGCGTGGTATGGTCCCGAGCCATATAGTTTCAATAGAGCAATGTCATCTTGGTCAAGTGGAATAATCTCCTTTTCTTCTTCATTTTCCCCCTTGATGCGCACAGTGTTCTTGGTTTGACATCCTCCCTTCTCGCTTGCCATTACCCTAACTTTACGACCAGGATGGGTTTTCCCACTCCCTTATTTTTGGTCGAGAAGACTCTGCCACAAAAGGAAATATACGCCCGTAAATAAATAAATATATATATATATATATATATCTTTTTATGTATCCGTGCGCGTTCGAGAATGTAAGTGTTTTCCACTGCGCCTTGCCTCCACCGTTTCTCCCTCTGGCTACACACCCTTGTTCCTTCACTTCTTTTTCTTTTTCCCTCAAATACCACCTCTACTACACTTGCCCCTAACCCTTCTACACTAATGATCGAGTGCTTGTAAGGAAAAAAAAACGGACAAAGAACCTGCGGAGATAAAAATGAAATATTAGAAACGCCTGGCACGGCTAGTCACGTCTGAATTCGCGAACACAAAAATAAGTGAAAACGCTGTACATCGCCTTCTCCACTTTCCCGGTCCCTTTTTGATCCTGCTTCATTTCGTTCACTCCAAATGCAAGCGGTGCAGGCGCGAGTGGTAGCCTAGCGAAACAAAGCGAAGCAAGAACGAGCGAAGGGAAGAGGAAAAAGAAAAGAAAGAACTGATAAGCCTGCAGTTGTGCACGTCCATGTAAAATGTATAATTTATTTATTTTAATTTATTCTGTGTGTAGTACACGGTTGGGGTGCGAGCTGTAACATCATTTACCACACTTGGAATGAAGACAGTTAACGACTTTTTGTTTTGGGGGCTTTCATAGTGAGCACTACCTTAACTAAAATCGGAGATACACCGCATTACGCCTCAACACTAGAATGAAGGGGAGGGGGGAGGGGAAAGAAAAAAACAAATGTCGAATGTAAAGTACATGAAAATGAGATAATACACCAGTTAAGTGGCAAGTATATATATATATATATATATTGCTGATTTGTGCACAAAGAGGAAAAAGAAAAAGGGAAGTAAAGCCCCGCTGCAGAACCTTCTCCTCTTATAACCGCAACAAAAAATACGCAACCAGTTAGCTATAAGTTCATTGCGGCCCCACCAAATACAAACAAGAACAACCTCCAGTACAATCTTCTTCCACTTCTCTTCTCCCATTCCGTCGCTCCTTTTCTTTCCTTTCACTTTCTTTCTTGTTTACCCTCATCACGTAAAACCGACACCTAATTTGATTTCCCTCCATCCCCCTTTCCGCCCACACTTTTGTTTTAAACGTTTACCTGACGGCCGCTCGCACATTATAGCATGGAAGAGAGGAACGAAGTGGTAAACCCCATTTTTTTTTTTTAGAATGGGTGAGACCCACGACAGGTAACCACAAAAAAGAAGTTTAGAAAAGTAAAGTAAGAGGTATCCCCGTAACAAATTTCGAATCGAACCAACATGTAAAAATACCTGCAAAGCCGCATCACGCGGGGGCGGACAAGTAACGCGATGCGTTTGTGAAGCACTGACAGAAATGCCCCCTAGGAAACAGAAGGACAGCTGGAAATATCAACTCTTGGGCACAAACTTTGGTTTACCCGCACTCCACGGAACGTAGCGATGCCTGATCATATGTCGAATACGCTCACCGACTTGTATAATGGTAAGAAAGATAAAGTACAAGAGAAGGACAGGCCAAAAGACGGGAATGTCCAGAATTCGAAAAAGTGTGAGAAACGTGCAAACCAACACGGACTTCATCATACTACACCACACCACAAATTCTTGCATCCGTGGAACGAAAGGGCGAAACTCTTCATCGGGAGATGCGGCAGTGTGAGGGAGCTGCCCCTCACTCCCCAAATCCTCATCTGCGAGCGGGGTAATAACCTGCACCAGAAGAAACAGTAAATGAATGCCCAACACGTAACTGATCACATAAAACCCACCACAGAAATAGACACGAAGGATATACAGCGAGAGCATGAAGACGAACATGACCCAACGCAGAGGCCGGTGCGGGACAGTTTGGTCAAGGAGGCGTGACCACGTCATCTTTATATTATCGGTGAATTTGCGGGCTGCCGACTTCTGTCCAATAATGTCCTTCGACGACATCGCTGCCCTTTTTGTTGTTGTTGTTGTTGTTTGGACTTCCTTCTATGTGCTTTTCCACTTCAGTCAGCACTCAGACAAATGATTAAAACAAAAAGCCACAACGGTGAGAAGACCCTACACACTAACGCTGTCAACCCTCTGTCTTGCACAAATCCAACCTCCTCTTCCTTTCTTTCGAATCTAATGGAGTTTAGGAAATCTACTGCCCTTTGTTTTCTCCTTTCCCTTGAGCCCTTGATGCAGACACTCCCGTTATTACCCTCAGTTTATCGCTTCTTTCGTTATTATATCTCTTTCTTCGTGTTTTTTTTGTAGTCTCTCGTTTATATTCCTCCTTTCTTTAGCAATATATAACTCCACCTGCTAACAACTATTTAATTATTCCAGTTGTGTCCTCAACTTCCGTTTAAAATAACGCCCTGTACTTCGTTAAGTGGAGGAAGTTCTCCCCAAGTGATTAATAATATAACAGGGGGAAAAAGACCAAAGATCACAACACCCGGTGAATATACGGACGCGTTACTGCTACTTCTTGTGCTATGTTGAGAAAATGAATGATGTGCCGCGAGATTTGGGTGGTGATGAGGAAAAAAAAACATAAAGAAGGAAAAACAATGACGGTAAAAAATAGTGGCATCAACAAATTAAAGGGAAAGGAAAGCAAACGGACCATAAAATATCACAGCAGCAATGCGAAGTACTTACGGAACTGCACTAGAAAAGTTAAGCGAGAAACAATAATAATGGCGATGATAACAGTAACAACAAATCAAGACTTGCTTCATCAAACGCAACAAAGCCGCAGATGAGCATCGTCATGACCCTTCGTCCGTCCGAAGCACCACACAGTTGGTAACGTTTAAAAGGGGATGTCAAGAAGAAGCAAAGGAAGACAAAAGACAAAAAGAATGCAAACTTTGTTGCGCGTCTCAATCACCTCTCTTAATCACGCCACTGCTTCCTCTTCAAAGACGCGATCCACCTGCAGCGACTGCTTGTCATATTTGTGGTCAGAGCCACCACGGCCAGCTGCATCCAACTCCGCTACCCATCCGGCATACGCATCCGGATGTGCATCACAAAACGGTAAGTAAGGTTTGATGTCTAGAACGGGCGTGCCATGGAGAAGGTCGTGATCAGCAATGTGAACCTCCAAACCGCGCACATCGACAAGACGCACGCACGAAAGTCCAATAAAGTTCGGGCGGTGGGGACTTCGTGTGGCAAATACACCTCGCAGTTCACTATCACGTGGGGGGACCAACATCGTTTTGAAACCAGCAGAGCGCTCTGCGCCCTGACGAGGGCGTTGGCGCTTCGCCCCGACGGCAACTTCTGCCCTATCACCCTTCACACCGCCCGTATCATCCGCCGCAGTGACGCTATCTTTTGCCTGCGTGCACTCTTCGTCAACAGGAAGAGCATAGGAAAAAGAGAAAAGCACCCAAATGTATTCGAAACCCTTAAGGTCCCTCACCGCATTCTCTAAGCCAACGCGAAGCCTAATAACTGCCGTTTGTGGCATGAAGTTTTCCGTGTGTGGTTGTCGTGGGGCCGAAATGTGGGTTCGCATAAGACTGTAGACAATCCCAACACCACATATAGAATATGGTTGAAGTTTCTCTGGACTGAGCACGATACGCACAAGCCGATTTGCGTGCATTACGGCACGATGGAACGCTGCTTCATATGCATCCACCTTATGTTTTGTGCGCTGTAACCGTTGCTCAATACAATCCGCCACATCTTCTGGTGTGCGCAGCCGGTCAAAAAAATACACGGCGCTAGCGGGAGCGGTGATACAATCTCGTTTCAACCCGTCATCAGCATCACCTGAGGAAACAAGGGAAGGTGGCGGGTCAAACAAACGGGCAGTGATGCGATTGGACTTAACATCAGCTACTAACACCTCCCCTGGCCAGTAGGGTAAACCGGGGGGACGAATCCAAACAATATCATTTGGAAGGAAATAATGTGGTCGAACACCGAAACGCATAGGCCGTGGTCGCGTCTTACCGCCCTTCAAAACAACGTCCTCGCCGTGTGCATCTTCAACTGGCTCCGGTTGAGAATCGCGATGGGAATCAACTCGGATAAGTGATCTTTCAGTACTCTCCTCCATGCGATCTTGCACGAAACAAAGGGCCGCTGAACGGTCTTCAGATAGATAATGAAAGAGGAAAGAGGTCGCTTTCCCTTTTCGGTAGTTAAGAACTAAATGAAAGGTTTAGAAAGAAAGTTAAAAACAAAAAATACAACCGCATTCTCTCAGGTATGGAACAGGATTAATACGTAAAAGTTTACAGGACAGTCTGCAAAAAATAGGGTTAGCAGAATTTCATTTGTGTATCTGATGTGTGTATGATTGTGATCTTTCTGTAAACACAATCCACAGAGGTTACCCAATACCTCTGAGTTCAACAATTGTGCATTGAATGCCTGTTTCCATAATGGAATAGGAAAAAGATGTAACGGATCACGGGGCTCCGGGGTGAAACATTGACGCACACACAGGTACGCCTAAACAGAAACAGTCGCAAAACCCCAACACGCGCGTTACCAAAATATGTCTTGCCGAAAGTTTGGTCACATCACTGATCCGCCCATTTCTGTTTCTGCCCATTGCAACTCGCGAAACTCCACTCCTCCCATGCCCCGCTTCCCTTACGCCTGCTCGTTTTCAGGAACTAAGTTTGTGATGCGTAACTTTCGCTCCACTGACTCGTCATACGTTCCAATCAAATAACCAGCCTCCTCCTTCCATGACTCCCCATCCGAGTCAATGAAAAACTTTATGTAGTGAATCTCCCCGAACACAGGGACTTCCTTCAGTAAAGTGAACCCCAGTTTCGATGTGAAGAGTTGGATGCTAGAGAAGTTGTTCGCACGCACCTTAGCAACAAAACGGGAGGCCCGAAGCTTGTCAAGTGCGTAACTCATAAGAAGTCTCACAGCCTCCTCACCGAACCCGCGGCGCCGAAAGTTCCCTTCCGCGATCATCGCCTCCACTTCGAAACAACGCCCGCAATCTGCCGCCGTTGGATTTGTTGTGGTGGGTTCCACACTGCTTATTTCATCACTGCTTAAAATATGAAAAGCAGTGTCAACTGTGCTGTCAGTGTTCCCATCGCCCTCCATTTCACCCTCACCACTGCTAAGAAGGAAAAGATTGCAGTCACCAATCATAACATACAGCCCCTCCTCACCATCTCGTGTCGTTAATGTTGTCGCCGCGTCCACCGGTATTTTGCTATGCTGACCGGCACCACCGGTGGATGAGTGAAGTATTTTCTTACCGCCTTCCACATTTTCCTCTGCTGTGGCACTACACTTCCCACAAACCCCTTCATGAACCTCCATCTCACCCTGTTGTACAGAGACTGGGGCAAGAATAATGAACGTAAGTTTGTCCTCTGCACAGAGCCACTCCTGCTGATTTTCATACTCCTCCTGCAGCGTCAGTGGTTCACTGGCTGTGAGTTCCAACATTTTGGGGTCGCTCATCCAGCAGTGGTAGCGGGGCACATGGTGGCGCAAGTAAGGCACCAGTCGCAACCGTTGGCCAGAAACTAACACATTTTTATTGTTCATAACACCACCACCACCACCCCCTATAATCCTAATGCTTTATACATACGTACATGCGGTTACACATATGGAAACCAAGTAGAAGGAGCAAAGAACATGAAAAAGAAACAAGGAAGAGAAACACAGAAAGTACAGGGCCAAACTGATGCAGCACACTATGATAATTAAAAAGTAAAACAAAAAAGGCATAAAGACGGAGTGGGGAGTTGCACACCGCCAAGGGAAAACAGCTAAGCTCTATCATTGTTTTTTTTTTCACTCGAAGAGCACAAAAAATACACTCACAAAATAAAGAAGGGTGAAAGCGTCAAGAATAACCATTTCAATATGGTGAGGAACGAATAAAATGGAAGATGGAGTTAAAACCATCAAAAAACAATATATACGCGCACTCAAACAGCAGGTGATAGCCCAGTACAGCAGAGCAACAATAATAACAACAGTTTCTTTTAAAAAAAAAAATAGGAAAAGAAGTAACATCCACATGAGTAGTCCGGTTAAAATTTCGTTGATTCCCTACCGATGTTACTTTAACTTTCGTTTCCTCCCCCCCCCCTCGAACCACAAGCGGAGGAGCAGTAATGGGAAAGACGTACGAGATGTAAAAACATCTCGATGCCGTTGACTCCCCTATTGTAGAACTACGGTGGCATCTCTTACTTTACCCCACGGCTCCACCGTCCATTCATCTGTTGTGCCTGAGTTTTGCCTCGTCATTCAAAATCTGCAGCATGTGGTCATGCAACCAAGGAAAAAACAAACGACGCACAAGCAAGATACAAATGGAATACCACATCATCCGCACCAAAAGTGTTTGTGTCTACAATTTCATAAGTGAGGGAGAGGATCCTGCGCCCGCTACACTACAGCTTACCGCTACACACGCAAACACAAACATTCATATTCATGTAAATAAATATTAATAAATATAGTTGTTTACACATACGTCTTCAACGGCATTACCCAAAACTATGGAGCCGCCATGAAGCGGCAGCAATCAAGCACAAACACAAACACAAACAAGCCGATACTAAAGGAGAAGTGTGTAAAAACAAAAAAAGAAAAAAGAGCGCTTAGGAACCAATCGTTAGTAATAGGAGGAAACTATCGAAAATGGGAGAGGTTGTGTCGTAGGGTCAGTTTTTAATGAAATTTGCATTTGGGAATTACAGAATGGAATTAAGTATGACCGTGGGGCAATGTACGACAACGCGAGATGGACATGTGCATAACTCCGCAATCCATCAAAAGGCAACTAAGAGGTTTGAGCAGAAAAAATAGAGGAAGAAAAAAAATACCCCAATGTTTCGTCACCTGCATGCAATTCCTCTAATGGATCCTCCGCCACACATAACCAGTTTTATAACTGGATAGAGCGAACTAGATCAAAATCGACCGCTGCCCATGGTGAAGTACAAAAGAGGAACACAACGCATCCCTCACATCCGTTCCTGATAGAAGGAGTCACGTAAGTGAACATATATGGGTACATAAAAGGAAAGACTAGAACATATGCGCATGCCAAGTCCTGAATCTCAAAAAAAAAAAATCAGAAAATGTGCATTTTTTTTTGAGCCTCCTTATGCCGTCACCACCAAAAAGTCCCGACAATACTGTCACACAGTGAAAATAAAATGGTCAAGACATCTGACAGAAAAGGAAAAGAGGTCAAGGGATTGTTTCTCATCCACTTCCTGGAGATCAGTGCGTGGCAACTATCTCACGCGCAACCACAGCACCCCGCACAAAACGCACCAAAGTTTCTTCAATGTGCACAATAACCCAAAAATGGGACAGAGAGGCACACACCACCGACAAATATAAATAAATTGGTGTGTATGTCCACTCGCCCTTCCATATCCCACACTAAGTAGAAAGTCACTCCACGCCTTCCGTAGCATCATCATCATCTGCATCACTGAATGATTGTTCAAGCGACTCTTCAACAACACGCCTCACACGCTCCTCATACTTGTCCCTGCTTTGGACATACATACTGGCCGCCTCAGCGTTGGCTGCAGAGTTAGGGTTTGGATCTGAAAGTAGTGAAATAATCATCAAGAGAACCGACTCCACGCTCAGTGACGGACACCATTTGTCTTTCAGTGTATCAAGGCAGATGTCCCCATTTCCATACACATTTGGGTGAAATATTTTTGTTGTAAACCGCACAGAAGGCGGAGAAAAGGGATACTCAGGGGGGAATTGCAAAAGCAGTTTGAACACACCACCTTCCCACGCAGTCCCATCTGGACCAAGAACGACTGCCTTCCATTGGAACAAATCGCCCTCCAGCGGCCTCGTCCAAAACTGTTCGCACTTGTTCATATGAATAACCTGCAAGTCGTTCATGAGTCGACGTTGGGCACTGGCAAAGTTATGTGAATTCTCTACCGTTGCTTGCGGCTGGGGAATAGACCGAACAACCGCCTCCGCCTCCGCCGTCACCTCAATCCCGTGCGGTGCCGTCTCTTCTCCGTCTATAGCAACCCTGGCAGTTTGCCGAGAAATATTAATGGCTGCTTCATTGGTAGATTCATTATCCATTGGTTTTACACTTCACAACAATGCGTAGTAACTGTTGCTGTCTCTATCTTACTAACGTTTCCTTCGCAGAGGAAGAGACAAACGCACACACACACGTGGCAATTCCTACCTTACTGTTCACTAATGGTAAACCTCCCAAAAGGCTTCTGTAGGCCTCGACACGCGCAATTGTTACTGTCGATGCGCCTGGGTAAGGTCACTGTTACTGTTTCTCTAACCGCATGATAGCAGAAAAAGAGAAACCGATGGTAGAAGAGTTTTTTTAAAAAAAAAAAAAGGTAAAAGAAGTACGCTATCCAAGTCGGAATCGGATACGAAGTTAACTCCGTCTCACATTTGACATGCGCACTCCTCCACCCTCATAAACACACGCACACACACACACACACACATAAAAGAAAAAGAGATATGCCGCTTGACGCCACGGTCATTTACTTCCCCTCATTTTTCGGCTACTCGCCTCCGCACTTTGCCCCTATGCACAGGTACATATATATATTTATTTATTCAAAGCAGAATAAACAAATACCTTCAGCGCCTGGACCTTGCCGTTTCTGCTTATTGAAAATTTTCCGAGCTGCCACCTTCCTCTCTTTTCTTCCGCCTTTCTTTCGTGTATCACAAATGGACAACACCGATGCCTCTTACCTCAAGTCTTCACTCCAATAACAGTGGTGGAAACCAAAACTTCGCGGCACATCCGACGAGCCGACGTGTGCTACGCTTAATAACAGTGAAGAAAATTAAAAAGCAAAAGCAGCACCTCTACAAGCACATGACACATGGTACAAAAACTGCCGCGGCAGGGTAACAAAACCGTTTTAAACTACTGAAAAGTGAAACTGCATGCGACGAAGAATACGGCCAAGGAAGGAATAAAATCCCGTAAGACAAGAGCGAAAGCGAGGTAAGAATGATAACGGGTGATGACAAAGCGTGCCAAACGTGGCAGCGCAAAGGGGTAGAAGAAAAAGTAAGAAATGATGGGGTTTCTCAACACATACATATATATATATATATATATACGTAATGTATATGCTTATATGGGATTGTTGAATTTCTGCCAAAGGGGGAGAAAGAGGTTCAAACAAAAAAAATCAAAAGAGCACCAAAAAATATATACGACACTGTGGAATTCATGACTCCATTCCTCCCCTCCATGAACAACCAACACCCCTGTGCTGAAGTGAGTTGTCCCATAAAACTCGTATCGTACTATTCAGCATTGACTCTCATTTTCCTCTCCCATTTCCCCACTTCCCTATCAACACCAATGGTTTTGCTTCCCATCTATTCTTCCCTAATCGACACCCAACACACAGAGTCCGCAGAGTACAAACAAATAAAAAAAAACGTGCTCTCGACAACTCTTTTTTGCGGCCAAACGAACCTCAATCCTCGAGACGACGCTGAAACCACAACCAGACCTCACACAGCAGCACAATGCATCATCTGCCGCATGATGTTAGCGTAAGTGGGCCACCCTTGCACGCCTGTGGATACACGGAAAGAGGAAAAAAAAAAACAGAGCACGCAAAACAAAGTGAAGACAAAAGGCTGTGGGTAAACTATGCGTAATAGTTCAAGCTAGATTTTTTGCGTGCTTGCACAGCCGTAACCCCCTCCGCGAAGTCCTCGTGAGCCACATAAACCCGCTCGTTGCGGAGTGCCAACATACCGGCCTCGACACACACAGCTTTGAGTTGTGCCCCATTCATATCCTCCGTCATGCGGGAAATCTCTTCAAAATTCACATCCCCATGAAGTGCCATGCGACGGGAATGAATTTGAAGAATGTGAGCGCGGGCCTCCTCATCCGGAAGAGTGAACTCCACCTTTCTGTCAATGCGCCCGCTACGCAACAAAGCGGGATCAAGGACATCGATACGATTCGTTGCCGCAATAACCTTCACGTCGTCGGTGCTTCCAAAGCCATCAAGCAGCGAAAGGAGCTCCAACATCGTGCGCTGCACTTCCCGTGACCCGTGTTTACTTCCCTCGTCCGAACGGCGCGAGCCGATAGCATCGAGCTCATCAATAAAAATAATAGTTGGTGCTCTCTTCTTCGCAAGAGCAAAGGCGTCTCGAAGGATACGCGCTCCCTCCCCAATGTACATTTGTACGAGCTGCGGTCCAGCGAGGCGCAAGAAGCAGGCATCAGTTGCGGCTGCACACGCACGGGCCAGCATGGTCTTTCCAGTACCCGGAGAACCATAGAGCAGCACGCCCTTCGGTGGTTTAATACCAATACGCACATATTTTTCCTTTTCCGTAATGGGAAGCACGACGGCCTCAATCATTTCATTAATCTGTTTATCGAGTCCTCCCACATCGGTATACTTTTCTTTGGGTTTCTCTACAATCTCCATCGCCTTCACACGGCTGTCGTACTCCGGTGGAAGTTCTTCGAGCACAAGGAAGGTATCCTTGTTTACACCAACGAGGTCCTGTGGGGAAAGTTTGTTTGCGTCAACAAGGCCAACAACAGGAAGAAAAACCGTCTGCCGGCTTGATGTCTTTATTATAGCGCTCTTTTGTGGATGTCGAGACTTTTTCTTTCCAACATTCAACTCCTCCACATCCTGGTCGTCTGCCTCAAGATCCAGTACCTCTGCGATGCTGGCAACGAGATATGGAAGCTTGTTGCTATCGCGCACACGTTTCTGGCTCTCTTCCACCTCCCTTCTCAACCCCGCCAATTCCGAAGACATGGTTCGCTCCTCATTCTTCAACTGATGTATTTCACGCTGAAGCTGCGTTGAGCGGTTGCGAAGCTGCTGGTTGGTGAGTGAGTCGATGTTCTCCAATTCCTCCGGTGACAACTGCGCCGCCGCTGACGCGTCACTGGTGCCCCCCCTGTCGCCCTCCGCTGCCCCACCGGTTGCCCTTGCGGTGTCCTGCGTCATCTCGGTAGCTGGAGGATGAGCAAATATACGCTCCAACAACTAATCAGCACAATTTTTTAAAAAAAACAAAAAAATGATGAAATAAGCCCTTCCGAGCTTGTCACTGATCTCCTTTGGTCTCTACTTTCCTTCAACAGCTGCACACAAAAATACGCGAATGCACACTCTCCCCCTCCCCCTTTGTGTATCGTTCCTTCTCGCGAGAAGTAACCACCACTGACGTACCTCCTTCCTTTGGTTACTCCTATCCACTTGCCTTTGTTTTTACTATTGGGCTTCTTTTTTTTTCCCCCCTCTTTCTTTCCCCTTCCACTGCACTCGTCCCCCTTTCAAGAGAAAGTAAGAAGTAAAGGGGCCCAAACAAAAATAAATCGCCACGCACAAGTCCTCGTTGATGGTACTCCTGTCGGTGACCGGTATTGATATGTGCTACCTGAGCCTTATACCCTTCCGCGTTAGCTGCTTGAGAGTGGCGCAATACGTTATACAAGGAAATTAGTAAAAGGTGCAAAAAAAAAAAAAAGAGAGAGATGAGATAAGATGAAACAACCGGAAAAATGAAATCACCTACGTTTACTCCAAAGTGCATCATAACATCCACAATTCTCACGCAGTGTGAAACAAAGGAAAAAACAGAGGGGCCCAAAGTATTGTTTTAAATCAATACTGTTCCAAGCACCATCGTGTGCGCTCTTGAGTCAGTTATTCAATAAGAAAAAATGTGAAGGGCCCACCAGCGCTTCGTGTCACGACAACACGTTCGCCGGTCTCTCCTGATGTATGGGATTCACCCAGTGATCTCTGGGTTTGATTATGTAAGAAATTGAGCCGAGCGAACAAACTCTCCCCTCCCACCTCCCTCTGTTTCCCACATTCCTGCGACG
Source organism: Trypanosoma brucei gambiense DAL972 (assembly GCF_000210295.1). NCBI lineage: Eukaryota > Euglenozoa > Kinetoplastea > Trypanosomatida > Trypanosomatidae > Trypanosoma > Trypanosoma brucei. The sequence goes on from NC_026740.1 coordinate 723,237, forward strand.
CCCCATCTGTCAACCGAAAGCAGAAGGCCCACTTGCCACCACATGCATCCTGTGCACAAAATAATATCCCTCTATCAGCCACCACCGTCGCAGGCGCCCGCTGCAAACGTACAAATGGTGCAACTATCGACATATTTTTATTTCCTACTTCAGAAACTCCCGTCGATGCGACGGGAGGAATGGCAACCAGTTGAAGGTCCCACCACCCACAGTGGAAAGAGTGCGAAACTGCGACGAGTGTTAGTCCGCTTAGGAAGGAAATGACAATTGCGTAAAGCTGACAGTCACCAGCGGGAAGACGAACACACTGAATGAGGGTGGTTTCAGTGAAAAGGGGAATGACATCCGCACGACACTCGTCCGCAATAACATTTCTGAGGTCGAGTACGACTTTTGTATTGTCCCTCGATGCATGATCGACTCGATCCTCACACGAGGGAAGAAAACGGGCAACAAGGTCGAGGCCAGTGGCGGAAGTCACAAACAAAAGAGCACTCGTCACGGCACGCAACGCACCACTCGAGCAGTACATCATCTCACCTCTACAAACCGTGTGCCCAGCAACCTGTTTCTCCAAGTGATTTAGTGTCACATGTTGTTGGGGGCAGACAGACGGCATAAAAGCGAAGAGCGGGTGACCGTCAGTTGTCAAAAAGCAAACATCAGTGACGCAGACAGCAATCACATGCTCAGATCCCTCGCTCGACTCAGATAGAAGCCACGGCACCTGTAGCAGCAGAAAGACAGAGTTAACACCTGTTGAACCAACGTCTCCATGCACGTAAGGAGTAGTGCTAGCGGAGAGAAGAAAGAAAAAACTGCTGTCATATGTCGCAAACGGTCGAAGCATGCACGCAACTAGCGACGGGAAGGCCCCTATAGTTTCTGAAGGGGATGCTCTCAAGTCACCCACCCACAACACCTTTCCCCCTGCGGTCACAATGATGGCGGTGCTCCAACAAACGAACAAAAGATTGATTTCATCAAGACTGTCGAATGTGTTTCCCTCTGCTTTGACATCCACACCTCCACCACCAACTCTCTTCCTATTCCGCATGGCCGCCATGCAGATGTCCACTGTTGCTGACGAAAAGAGTAATGTCAACGCCGCGCTCATATCCAACTCGTCCGCTGAAGGCCAATGAACTTTTGAAAGCCACTTGTAGTTCTTTTCACTACGGGAGACAGCTGGAAATAATTCAGATGCTGGCTCTGATGAAAAATGCCTGCAGAGGTAAATGTCACCTGATCGAAATACAGCAATCTCCTCCCCTCCCACATGCTCCTCCCCGTCGTCAAGTACATAACCGCAAGTAGCAGCCTTGGCCGGGGGGAGGATGCAATGACTCAGCACATCAAAATCCACACTACGTTGAGCCCCAACACTGTAGTAAATATCTGTGTCGCTTGAGAACTGTAAAGTGGGCCGGATGCCAACACGGGGCCATAAGCATCCTGAGTTACATTGCTGTTTTCCTGAAACACGTTGACCTGTCTCTCCGTATTTCAGTTGGAGGGCACCCTTGTCCTTTGCTAACAGTTCCCCATGGGTGAGAGAGCAGTACATGTGTCTCACATCCCTACTATATGTGCCTTCAACAGTTTTGTCGTCAGGTTCATCACAAACAACAGAAGTCATAACGGATCCTTTACCGCCGTCCCATCGCACAGCCACTAACTGACTAAGATGCTGAAACGGGTTACACCCTCGTGGTTCACATAAGGTTACAACACGGGCTAATATGCTGAAAACTATGGGGACATCACCACTCGGGCGCTTCCCCTTATTGCCCAAAGGAGACGCACTAGATATCACCTCCAAGAAGAGAAGTGCACCCCCACTGCGAATGGCCGCCACCGCAGCAACAATCCGTTGGACCCCTGAAGCCGCACCACTGACACGCCGTTCCTCAAACGGTTCCACAGCACAACTTACAGCGCTCTCAATAAATCCCCCAACGGGACACCGAGCCACTTCGCCGCACTCACCGTAGAGAACAAAATCAAATCCTCCCCCTTTCTCGCAGACCTCCATTGCACGCACCGCTACAGGTTCCCACGTTGCGTAGGCACTGTCTTCCCGTAGAAAACTGCTCCGGGGGTACATAACATGAGCTGGGCGAAGAAACACACCCAAAACGTCACCAGCACATGCCTTAGAATAAGAAAGGAAGCGAGTTGGTGGGGCATGAGATGTTGCGGCATCACTAACGTGCAACAAAAAGCAAGGATGAGCGAGTGTGAGAGCTTCAAGACGCCATGGACCGTTCATACAAAAGCCGCTAACCTTTTCACGCAGACCATTCCACGAGCACTGACCCCTAAGGTCCGACTCACTTTGATCCACACTTTGCCGCCGCATCGACAGTGCAAAGATGGAAAGACGGTCAACGAGAGCATCGCCTTTTACATGCATATGCTGGTGCAAAACAGCCAACAAAGGGTACTGTTGTTCGTAGTCGTAGGAACAAGGCAACCAATGGACGGCCCGCGCCTCACGCACAGCTGCAAACGAGTCGTTGGTCCACCCAGCAGCTTGCATAAAAAGTGCGCCAGCGGCTACTTGGCTGAAGCCACGCAGTTCACGCCACTGTTGCGAACTACCATCCCTGTCATCTGCAGTGCCCTTTTCCCACCACACTAACTCAACGTACTCCACCCAACCCACAACCCGCACGAACGCAATGCGCAGAACAGCCAAATGTCCTCTGGAAGAATTGCTATGAGGCCCCATAGACAACGGCCGATTCTGTCTCTGTAAAGTTGATGATGAGGATGACGGTGGGAACGTAGGAACCGAGGCAGCGGTTGCAGCGGCACCAGTAACAGCAGCGTCATCGCAACAATCAATGACGGAACTTATCGGCACATAATTTTGCCGGAAGGCATCGGCAGAACACGCCAAACCACCAGCGCCATTGCGAAACCACCGAGCAGCCAGCAGTGACGCCTTCCCGAGCGATCTGACCTCCAGTCCGGGGCCAGGGGTTGCGGTGTTAAGCGTAAATGACGCAAAAACAAGGCAGTCACACTCGAGAACAAAAAATACAACGACATGCAAACCTTCCACACGCACCGTTGAGGCGGCAGCAATACCACAATAACCTCCACATAGAGAACAAATGAGGCATTTCTTCGCTGCTTGTTGTTCTTTTTTAACCTCTACCGCAGCAACACGCTGCAACTCACACAGAAGTGTACTGCCACGGTCCTTATGGGCGGCACTCCCACCATCATGACTTCTGCTTACTTTATCGGGGAAAAATACCTGATCCCTGGACCCCGTCCCACTTTTGTCACTACTCACAAGAAATAATATCTCGGAGTCACCAAAAACAAAGACATCAACTACCGAATTACTAGTTTGCTGGAACCGCTGCGAGAGCTGCGACGATGATGATAAAAGTGGGGGTTTTGCATGAAGCAGGCGTTGCATCCCCCTCTTTTCTCCCTCTCTATGGATGGTGGTGTAATAAAAGCACACCTTGCGTTATCGGTTTAGTTGTTGATAAAAGTTAGCCGAAATATTAAGCACACACCCGTGGAATGCACCACAGTTTGAAAAGTGTTTTTGAGCCGCAGCTGACGCTTTTTTTGTGCCCCCTCGATCTCTCCAAGACTCTCTTCCTTTAACTCTTTCTTTTCCTCAATAAATCCAAGGGGCCTCTCTTCGTGGTATAAACTACCACCCGATTCCCTTTTTCTCTTCGAGTCTCGGGTGTTGAGGGTTCAACTACCCGCAAACGCTCACAAAATAAGAAGGACGAAGAGAAGAGGAGAGGAGAAATAAACCAATTATGTGGAGAGATTGAAGACAAAAATTGCACACACGAAGTAAAGGCTGGGCCTCAAAAATACAAGATGCCAAACCGGATGAAAAGAAAAATTAAACAACAACGTTGCGAATCCGCAGAAGTGAGATAGATATTTTTTCTTCTTTTCCTTCAAGAAAGAGAAATGTTATCTTTTTTTTTTTCTTTCTTTTGAAAGAGATTCATCGCTTTGCCATCAGGCAAAACAACATCACTCACCTGAGACACCTGTGAGAAGGGAAGTGAGGGCCAATGCAGGTACGAAAAAAATAAAGTGCAGAAGCTAACAACCGCCTAAAGGTTGCGAAACATGCATACTTCCCCGCAGTCACGTCCTCAGTACCACCGTGACTCGACGTCAAGGCCGTACATTTCTCGTGGCAACACGAAACAGGAGACCTTACATTTCCCCCCCCCCCTCCCTCCCTCCCTCACCAAAAAGAAAAAAAAACGACAAACAGGCAAGAAGAATATCTGAAAGAACAAGTTCAGAGATCCCCCTTACAACTTCGCCTCACAGCCATACTCCCTCACGAAGTCCTCAGCAACCAACCCAGCGAGACGCCCTGCAAGCTCAAATGCTGTTAGTCCTACCGCACGCACATCTGTCGCCTTCGCCGCATTGGCAGGAATATGAGCCGATAAGCTGTACTCAACGCGGGGGTCTTCCTCTTCATCTCTGAGAATAATGAGAGGCTGGCGCTTTACCTCACGTACAGTTATCGTCACACCCCGATCCGAGACGCGTTCAAACAGCCGCGTTTCATCTTCTGAGAGGTATACCAACTGACCATGTTCAGGCGGAAGTACATCAGCTACGTCATCATCAGCAAGCTTTATGATGGGTATAGAGGCGAAGAGTTCTACATCTTGTCGGCGGATGGGTGGACGTGAGCGAAGCAATAATCGAACATCAGGACCCTTAGCGTGCGTGCACCATGCCGTTTGCAAGTTCACCCATGCACTATTGACAGCGAGAACCTTGCCCTTATTGTCCAGGTCGACGTGTAGTTGATCTTTCGAACGTTTAATAGTTCCGCTGTAGGTGAGTTGCACACCTTTTCCGATGGGAGCAAAACCTTCCGGCTGCAGGAACTGCTCCTGTATCTTCGATAAACATGACTCAGGGAGTGTCGGCACCCAAGTGTACGGATGGTTCACCTGTAACCGCTGTTGGAGCGTGTAGGATGAAACGATCCGACGATTCTTTCGCATTACCGACGGCTTTAAAAGGAGTTTGCCGAAGTCCACGTAAAGTTCGCCATCCATTTGCAGATTGCTCATGTTCAAACAACACCACTGGAGAACTTTACTGTATCTAGAACGAATGGCGACATCCTTCTCGGACGCCCCGAGTGTGTAGCACTCTGTATTCGAAGGAAACCCCGGGAATGCCGTTGTGTTTACTCGTGAAACAACCACATCGGGTGCTGTGTCGCTAACGAGGAGTTGGAACGCCTTTGGGACCATATTGGCTGCCCCTTCATAAAAACCTGCTTGGGAAAGATCGAGAAGTGTTTCAGGCTGCATAACAGAAGCCTGATTCCATCGACCATATCCACCCTGTTGCCCATGCTGTTGGTGCTGTTGAGGTGAAGCAGCACCCTGCCCCCCACCCTTCACAGTAGTGTCTTTTGAGTGAAGATATTCCTCTACTTGTCGCACCACCGCCGCCTTCTTTGCGGCCGGATCCGTCCGTACACCGCAGCGCGACAGAAATCCTTGAAGTTGCGCAAGGGAAAGTGAAAAAAGATTCCCCTCATTCCATAACGCCCATACTCTCTCAGGTGTGACATTCTCTGCCGCCGCCGCCTGTTGATCCCGCATGTTTAGCGCTCCCTGCGATACACTGCCCTGATTCTGCCTCCTGACCATAATGTTGAAGGTACTACCAACAATGGAACGCCGCAATAAGCGAAGCATTTCGATGTCAATGACCCGTGATCCCTACACCAGCTTCCCTGCAGAGGGTGGAACACACGTAATCCTAAAAGAAAAGGAAAAAAACACCGGTTTCGTATTTCCCTCCTCCTCTTTTTTTTCCTCTCTCGTCCCTCAACACTTCAAAATCCCCTTCTTTCTTTTCCGTTCCAGCGTAACAAAGGGAAAACGTAATATTGGGTCTCTTCTTTTGTCTGTAAGTAAACACACTTTATCTTTTCTCTTTTCTCCTTTTTTTTTTGGTGTGTGTTTGTTTGTTTGCTTGTTTCCTCACAGCCAAAGTTCTGCGGTGTGACTTTCCGGTCTTTTGGTGGAAATCTGACGGAGCAAAGAGGCGCTTACAGAGTCAACTTTTAACCCAAAAACGTTAATACCCACCCTTTTGCTTCTATTGTGTTTCTGTTGTCGCTTCTGTACTTTCCGTCGTTGATGTTTATGTTGCTGTTGTTGTTCCTTTTAATTCCCTCCCGGCCTTCCAGGGTTGATTTTGGGTACACAAATTATCGCTTGTCCGTTCTCTCACCCTGTTTGCTTTATGTTCTTTTTTTTTTTCTCTCTCTCTCTCTTACACTTTTTTCTCTCTTATTTTTAACTTTGTAAATAAAAGAATATTCACAACAATACGAGCACTTCCCGCGACACCTTCAGTATTCAGCCGCCTAGTGCAAAATCTCTCCCTTCTATTTTATTAATTTGATAGGTAAAAAAAAAATAGAAAAAAAACAAAAGAAATAAATAAATAAAGCAAAAGTTGTTGCACGAACAAGTGGCTCAGTGGCGGAGGGAGAAAACATAGTTTCCTTCATTTTGTCCACGTATGTATAACGACACACAGGAAGAAGATAACACAACACCAGGGCTGACTTTTGCCCGGAAGGAAAAGGGTGAATAGAAAAAAAAATGATGTAGAACAGTGGTTTTAAAAGACAAAAAAGAATAGAGGGGTCGAAACAACCAAAGACAGTTAAAAAAGAAAAAAAAAAAAAACTTTCCTCTACGGAGAACAAAAACGGCAACAGAAAAAAAAGGAAGGGAAACGATTATTTGCATCGAAGCCATCTCTTGAGGGCGGGATGTTCCGTTACGCTCTGCTTCATTTTCTCTTCCACCTTTTTTTTGTTTCTTTCCGTAGAAACTAAACACGAAGCGGTCAAGGACCTCCGAACGAATTCGATCCGGAGGAAAAACAGAGAAAAAACCTTTTAAAAAAAAAAAAGAAAGCCGGACGTAGATAAACAGACGGATTGAAGGGGAACATTTTTCTTTGCACCACTCTATCATCAAATCTTCAAAACAGAAGGGAAATTGTGAAGTTTAATAGTCGAAAGGTGGAAAAATTATATCAACGGTCGAAGAGATCCGCCATAACCACAAAATAAAGGGGAGAAAAAAAGTTAATTTCGTGGTGACCGAACCCCCATCAATGACGACTCCTTTACGTTGCTTTTGTCATAGTTATTTTTCTCCCCTTCTACTTTACCTTCCACCTATATATGTATATGTATATGTATATATTTATTTATTTATTTTCCAACAACTCCTCTACTTTTCTACGTTTCTTTCTTTTTCTTTTAATTTCCTCCATTTTTTTAATGTCACTTTTCTTTGGTTGTTCCTGCATCCCTTTCTTCTTTTTTTTTTTTCCTCCTCCCCATTTCATTTATCCCTTTCATGTCGTTATACCTCTGATTCCTCCTTTTTAAAAGAAACACGCATCCCTTTCCATCTCTCTTTTCTTCTCTATCACCTTGTCTTCCTCATACTGTATCTATGGAAAACCCTCTATATACGAACGGAAGTGGGGGAAAAAAACTGAAGAAAATAATAGCAACAAATGCATAAAAATATATTTATATATTTATATGTATGGACGACTGTTAAACCCATTTCCCCGTCCTTTTCGGGAAAAAGAAAAAAGTAACAAAATAACTGAAACCACCATACAAACTTCAACTGCCGCTGACACTACTACAAAAAAAAAAATGCACATGCACATATTGATACAACTTAAGTGAAGTGTACATTTTATGAAAAGACCTCCCCCCCCCTTCCCACCCCCCAAAAAAAAAGGAATTGAATTTAAATATAAAATTTTCATGCATGCATAAGTGTGTGCAATTTCGTCTGTTTGTTTATGTGACAAAATTACAAAATAGGGTGATAACAATAACAAAGTACCCATGAAAAGCACGGAATCAGCATATATATATATATATATATATAGGTAAATAAAGGAGGATTGTGTGAATTGTTCATGTCATATCTTCTTTTTGTTGGTTACTCTATGGTGATTCCGTTCTATGCATCTATCGGCGAAGCGGAGCGAGTTCTCGAATTGAAGGAGGGAATTTCGGGTTCGCAATCAGCACTGCAGGCCATTATGCTACATGAACCGGACCGCTTCAGTGGTGAAGACCACACTAACCCCACATCAGCCGTAAATGACTCAAAGGAAGGATCAGCCGCTTCACCAAAGTCGTCATTTAATGATCGCACAGTTGACAAGGCGCCTTGAGGTGTGAGCCGTACTTCAACCCCCTCATCACAATCACAAAACCAACTCTGATAACCTCTGCAACCGCGAAGGGAAGAAATCTCCTTTCCTTCGTTGCACTCGCCTTCACCACCGGGTATTTCACGAACAAAGCGCTCAAAACTCCCAGGGACTCCAGTGGGGTCCGATATGATCTGTCCTCGCGGTGTAAACGTCACCGCAGCACCATTTCCTTCATGTACTGAATCCAACGTGTCAGAACGCTTACCTTCCCCAACACAGACAGTACTCTGACCGTACGGCTTCTGATGGTGTCGGTGGTTATGTCCCCACTGTTGGTGTCCGGCGCCCTCAAGTTTTTGCTGTCCAAGCTTTCCACGATCGGCACCGTGGTTGAGGTCAAATATCGCACGCACCTCTGGCGAACAGTTACCTGGCAATTGGTGAACACCACCGCACTGAGATTCAGAATCACAGCAACCGCGTACCCAGCTAAGGCAGAGGTTCCGCGGACATGCTGCAAAAGCGCACTCCGTAGGGTACCGGCATCCACCATACCACCGCAAGCATGGGTGTAACTCAACACTGAAGAGTGGCGACTCTGATGGAACTTCAACCAACTCCTCGTGAAGGACTCTGCGTTTGCCGCGTTGATCTTCAGGGGTAGCGGATATGGGCCCGATGCGTTGATCATGTGATACGTTCTCTGACGACACAGCAGAGGAGTCAGCGGCATGAATGGAGGCAGGGAGACGACCTGCGACAGGTCGACCTTCACGACGGTGAGCCCACGAACTGTCATGGGACGTATCCGCCACCGGCACAGAAGAAGAGCGACTCCTCGTAGCAATGCTTGTGTTGGCGTAATGACTGCGGCGGATGGCCATCAAACGAGCCTTATCTTCAATAAACTGAGCTGCTTCAGCATGCTTGCTGCCGAGCTCCAAAAGAATCCCTACCAGCTCCTCGACACCCGCCTCCAAAAGCTCCTTCTCCACTGCCCCCACACTAAGGCGGGCGGTGGGATCAGTTTTGAGAGATTGCTGAGGTGGGATGGAGCCAGGAAAGTGACTAAGAAGTGAGCACTCGACATGCTGCTTCGCACCGCCAGTTCCTCGACGGCCACGTGTCGTTGTGGCAAAGGAACTAGAGGGATCGCCCAACGAAACATCTTCGGAACAAACCGATGGATCGGAAGTGAACATGTACGATGGGGACGCGACAGCATTTCCTGAAGGAGGGAAATCGCCTGAAATGGGATGATGAGGCCTGCAACCATAACTTAATGTGTAGGGTATGCCTGATGGGGAATCGTACGACTGCTGCGATTTCCGGCACTGAAGCAGAGGACCACAAGGGCTGAGTTCCACTCCTGCACCGTTGACGGCCGCCTCCTCCGAACCGCGGCGGCTCACAGTGGCGGCCGCGATAAGGTGGCCATAGCGAGGTGGTGTGAGGGCTGAAGTGTACACGTTCCCAGCAGCTATAGCACCACTGCTGGTATACGTCTTTTCTGCATTCATTGCCCTCTCTGCCACCACCGGAGTTGCATAATGTCGTCGATAATGAGTGACCACAGCGTTTGATACCCTTCTAGTGGATGGGGTAGTATGACACTGTAAACACTGGCCGCCATGGTGACCGAACTTACCACATTTCTGGCACTCTTCCCTCCCACGCCAAGAAGTCGCGGATGCCACTGGGGATGCTCCGTGACGCATATTTCGGCTCAGCGGACTTCCAGTTGATGTTCAAATCTTTTTTTCCCCCTCTCTCTTCAATACTGGTCAACGCCCTTAAAAGAGGTTACCCTGTACGGTGATGACCTGCAGCGAAAACAACTTTAAAGAAAAAAAACGAACCCTCCCCCTTCCTTTCTTTCCTTCCTTAACCACACTTCCTTACCGTAAGTCGTTTTGGTCTTCCTACCGGATGTCTCTCAAGGGACCCCGCCAAATGGCAATAAAATTAATAATAAAAAAATAAATGGCTGTTTCGAGTAGAAGAACTTGTGTGTTAAACTCCACGGGTCCTGCGTTGGCAGCTTACTGTTTTGTTCCTCAGACAGTTATGTACCCTCTACAATTGATCTAACGTTCAGCGATAGCGAACAGCGACGATGACGATCGAAGAAAATGGTCGCAAAAACGGCACACTACCGTTCACCCGCTAATTTCTTAGTTTACGTTTTCCACACCTTTCCCTTTGTCCTCCGCACTTCAATATAACACTCCTTCGCTTCTATAATTTGGGTTTCTCACTCTTTTCTGTTATGGCACGGATGCCAATAATGTATATACCTTCTTTTTTTTTACGTACACGCACGGTGCTCTACTTTAGATTGATCTTTCTTCGTCTAGCAGTGACTAATGTCCGCTAAAGGGAGTGAAACACCAAAGAGAAAGAAAATTTATGGGGAGTTATAGAGAGAGAGAGTACGCTTCGGAGGTGCCAAAAGTGAATGAGCGAAAGATGTCGATAACAACAGCACGCTGCAATGCCACGCGGGTATGGAAGGGGAAGGGAAGAGGATAAAGAGATAATAAATGTGTGCAGAGTCGTAGTAGTATGGAGAAAGAAAGATTCCACTGCGGGTTGCACATTCATTGGCCTCTCTTCTTTACCTTTCTCAGGTACTCAAAGAAGTGGAAAGATCGTAAAAAAAAACCCGGAAGTCAAAACATAAATACAGAAATATTTATGAGAAACGACCCCCACCTCCTCCCGGCTTTCCGGCCACCCTCAACCCTCGGTTTGTCCCCTACCCCGTTCCCGCATGAAAGGTTGTGATAACAGCATCCACACATGCTAGTCCAACCCAACTAAACACTGAAGTATCCCTTAACCTTTGGTCATCTCCCCCTTAACTGCTTTTTTTAACACGCTTATATTATCCCCCGCTTATGTCTCTTCTCGCCATGCGGACAATAACAAAACAGTAATGACAAACAGGCGGAGCGCGAGGCGAGGAGGAGACAAAACCGGCACCGGCAACACAGGATGAGTGCCACTAAGCCACCGTCTGCGCTTGTTGTTGCTGCTGCTGCTGCAACTGCGCCTGCCGTGCACGCATGGTATCTACCACCTTGCCGAGTTGTCCTTGTTTTACGCGCAGTTTCTGCTCTATTGAATTCATATTTTCCTGCACCGCCTCGGCGCGTCCAGTGAAATACGTCGCCGCGGCACCCATCGGTTTCTCAACGAAGTAATCCGTGCCCACATCCACTAGCACACCGTCACTGGGGACAATTTCGCCCATCACGTAGAGGGCACTGCTGATGCACACGAGGGCCTCCTGTGGCTTCTGTTCGTTGGATGCAGCGGCCTCGCAAACCTTTTTGTACTCGCCCAGCACTTCGCGGTTGCTCACGAAACGAGAATGGACACCCCGAAGGCTCTCATAGGCAGCGGAAAGGTTCTGCACCTCGAATTGAAGCTGCTTTCGTAACTCTTCAAGTTGCTCGAGGGGAAGTTGTGCAATGTTGATGGCACCGCCACTGCCTTCACCTTGCTGACCACTCATTCCACGTTAGTTTTGCTTTTCTTTTATTTTTTTGAAGATCCACTTCTTAAATGGTTAAATTAATATCCCGTTGTATTTGTTTTGTGTTCTTTCCTCCTCTCTACACACTCCTTCCCTTTACTACACACAGAAAAAACTACTTGATTGATCACGGCACATTGCGTTTACGAGTGAACCGGTGTAGGCGTTCATAACGTTTAGTCGAGAAGCGGAAGCAAAATAAGAATAAAAGTTGAGCTCGTCCAGAAACTGTGGTGCAAAGGTGAAGACATGCCTCAAAACGGTAAAAAGAAAAAATTAAAACAGTGAGTCGTATTTCCACACTGCCGAGCCGTTTGTGAGTAGCATTATAAAAAGGAACTGATATTTACCAAATGTACACACCGAAGTAACGGCCCGTAGTTCAAAGTGAATGTTTGATCATGTAAGAGTAGAAAGCTTTTTAAAAAAGGATTAAGAAAAACACTGTGTGATTGCTCTATTAAACCGGCAAGATGCACAAAAAAAAAACACGACTCACTCAAACGCGCTTAAATTGACTCCGAACCACTGGAAGAGTTACGAAGCAAAAAAAAAATGAGAAAGGACATTTGAGAAAATGAGAGAGTTTGAACCACAATATATTTCGTAAAGGCATCAATCAAGAAAAAAAACGTACCGAGACAGGCTCCCTCCGAATTCCACAACTCCCCCATTCATTCACACCTATCTGCTTTGCACTACCTACAAGGCAATACACGCTGCGACACGTTCCCCGTTTACTGGAGTTGATGAGATGTTTGGTTGTAGGGGTAAAAGAATGTAAGGAAAAGGCAGTTGATGTAAGTATAACTGGGTGTAACGCGAAACCAGTGCTAGTAGCGGTAGTGAATGACAACACGATCCTACACACCAAATAACAGAGACAAGAGTCCCCATATTCCATCGGTGTGAAAGAAACGAGCTCAGGACAGGGCCTCCAAAACACATCCCTTGAAACCCTATTCACCGGAAAATTTAGTCCTCACCACCAAACTCCTGTGTTGTAGAGGGTGAGCAATCACTCCCTGTAACTGATTGTGTCGTTTCCGTCAATGGTTTCACATATCGCATCATATGCGGTGGCGGGGGGATGGGGACGTCGGTCCACTCAACTTGCACTCCGGCGTCGGCCGTGAGCGGTGGCGGTGCGTATTCTACCAACGGAAGCACGGCGTTGTCCTCAATTTCCTCCTCATTGTCTAACTCCAGTAACAGTTCCTCAAGGTAGGGCATGCCAGGGATGAGGTTCGGGTACTCCCCGCGAGCGTTCGGCACTGCCATATGCGACACGTCATCACCAGGTATCAAGTAATATAGCAGGCAAGGTTGCTCGGGCACATACGGCAGGGTTTTGTTGTCCCAACGGCATGGCTGCACCGTAGGCATCGCAGCTAAAGGGAGGAAAACAAAAAAAAACCTTCGGAGGCAAACTCCACTACAGTCGAATTGGAAAACCGTTGGACACTACTATCGCAATAATCTTTTTCATAAGAGCAGCAGCACAATAACAATAATAAAACCGGGAAATTGAATTCTGCCTCTGCTGTGGGAAAACTCAACCCCTCGGTGGGGGCCGCACAGTATGCCTGAACGCAAAGGGAAGGGACAAATTAAAACGCAAAAATGTGATGGCCGATGCGACAGCATGCACGATGCACATTTACGCAACGGGAAGATATGGCAAGTACCTTCTGAAACTCACTCTGCGCATGCAAATGCAAATGTAAATGCAAAAAAAAAACGGTGCAGCAACGCGCACGATCATGGCCATTACAAACGACATCAAACAATAACAAAGAAAGGGAACAAGGGGGTGAAGAACTTTGCGCCCCGCTGGTTCACCTTATGCGGAGGAATCAACAGCAATCGAAAAAATGTAAAAAAAAAAACAATATCAGGCGATATGGTGAAACCGAACTCTGCCCCCGGATCATGAGGAGTGGGGGCGAGGGGGAAGAGCCAAAATGCCCCATCAGACCACTAACAAGGAAAGCGCGCTATTGACCAAAAAACAAACAAAGAGCAAAGCGAAGCGAAGAATGCGAGCGAGCCAAAACAACATGCACAGTAACCCCGAACGGGAAAAACCATCTCCGAAATGGTTCGATCACTGGCTTTGTGCGGCCGCGCGTAACACACCTCACAGAGTGCTAAGTGAAGAAAAGTGAATAAAGACAACCCAAAAAAACCGTCACGGATACCGGTACACACACGCACCAGCACAATCATATCACAACAACAACAATACGTTCACTATTTACGGTGAAAACAAAGCACGTCGTGCCCGCAATCTGCAGAGTTGGATAGCAGAGGTGTGGAGTACGAATTTACAGAGAAGGAATGTAGCACAAGATCAACTCTATGAATTTTGCGAGGTGGAACGAAGGTGATTATCTCAAATCCATCTCTTCACCTGTGGCTTCATTGCCCCCATCCCCCTCTACCTCTACCCCTATACTCTCCTCCGTCTTACTACCCTCTGTCCCCACGTCACTTTGCTCTCCCCTGCCCTCCCTTATCGCCTCCACGTGATCTCCTACTTCTTCTTTTGCCTCCTTCATGCAGTTGGTCTGATTGCTACTGTTTGCTTCCACCTTCCCGCTGTCACTCCCTAAACCCGAGTCCCCCATGCCACTTGACTGGGTAGTTTTCGGACGTATCCCAGTGGGCAGTGGCTTAAGTGGGGCTAATGTGCTGATGATTTCTCTAAAATTTTCCTTTTCCACAGCGGAATCGACGATCACACTGCTGGTCCCTCTCCCCTCTCGTGACAGGGAACGAGCGTGGAACTTTCCCACAACGTCTCCACGAGCAACCGGGCTGCGGACGCTGGACGGGCTTTTTTCCCCTTCCCCTTCGTCTGCCGCGTCGATCGACTGCGGTGCACCATTGTCGTCATGAGCCAAATCCTCCGTGCCGAGGGTTTTGAGCCACGCTCGCGCCGCTACTGCATCACACTTCCGGAACCTCTTACCCGACACATCGTCTTTCACGTCGTCCTCAACTGCCTCAGGTTCCGGAGAGGCCTCCTCGTTTACAACCTCGATATCACCATCCTTGTTGTTTTCCGCCTCCCTGCGAACCGCCATCTCTACATCCGACTCGTCTAACTCCTCAAACTCAGTAGTCACACCTCTGTCTTCTTCAACAACATCGCTGTTACCATCATCACCAACTGTGCGCCGCTGAAGCCATCGTCGGTGGTGCTTTTCAGCCTCGTCGAAAATGGGATCAAACTCCTTTTCCCCACGTTCCGCGGTACATCCCTCGCCATCCATATCGAGAACTTGAACACCCACCGTTTGTCCATCAACCCCCGTGGATTTTGGTCCCGCTACCGCACCACTGGCATGAGAATATTCATCCGCTGCTGAGGGAGACGTCCACAACTTCAGTCCTCTCGCTACGGAGACGTACTGGTGCAGACGGAAGTATCGTATAGCGAATAATATACCACCCACGACAGGAATAACTAGTAGCAACAACAGGAGGTATAACAAATTGACCGATTTGCTGCCTTGCTCACTGGAACTCGTCGACGCGCCGGGCACCTGAGAAGCGCTACCCATCCCCCTCCCAAAAAAAAAAAAAAATAATAATAATAACTGGAGTAGTCTCTCTTCTTATTAGCACGGTTGCTCCCCACAAATGCTCTACAGTGCCTACACCGAGCCACGTGTCCCCACCCCCCCCCCCAACCATATGCAGATGACAGAACGAGAGGGGAAAAAAGGGAAAAAAGGGAAAAAAGGGTGAATGCGGGGGCAAAAAAAAAAAACAACAACAAAAGCAGTGATGAAAATTATTTAACTGAAACGCAGCAAAACATAGCCGATTCGGCCGAAACGACAAGCGGTAAATGGACATATTCTGCTTCGTAAACAATATCTCTAGAGAGAGAAATCGAGCATGCCCCAACTTGATGATGACGATAGATAGTGAACACTAGCGTAACAAGTGAAAGAAAAAAGCCAAAGGAGAAGTCATCGAGACACGGAACGCTGCAACGCAAGAAGGCATCAGGCACAAAAAAGGAAGGCAACGTCACCAGCGGTTAATCGCCTCCTCATTGATCGGCCGATGCCAGGCCCGACCAGTCTCCTGCAACAGGCGTTGCCTCTTCTCCCGGTCAGCAATCTTCACCCGCGTCCACATCACCTCAGCAACGTGCTTATTATCAAGGTACGCCATCCAGTTTTTCTTGAGAAGTCGCTTCTCATCCATAGCTGTGTACGGTGCTGGTATATCTAATGGTAACGTTTCCTTCTTCGCTCCAGGTGCCCCGCGCGGTCGATACTGAGGTCCGTGCAAAGCAAAATATGTTTTACCGCGGAGCGTAAGTGCCCATGACTGACCCCTAGGACTGTTTATCCACTTCTGCTCCCACTCCTGCCGAGCACGAACTTCGTCGGCGGGTTGGCGAGCCTTCGCCGCGGGGATGGTGCGGTGCGTGTGACATAAATTATTGCTATCGCCCGTTTGCAACACCCCGCCAATGGTCTCAATAGAGTTCTCTGACACGGTGTAAAACTCTGGGTTGTCGCGAATACCCATGACAATAGGCTTCAAATCCTTAAGAAATTGCTTGTAAATGTTCATCTCCGCTTGCTCCATGAGCTTTCGGCCATCAGCGCAGGCGTTGGCGTACGCTGAAAGAATAAGTTGTTGCTGCTGGTAAAGTGTCAGATCCTCCACGCATGGGTTTACTCGTACGCGTTTGAGGAAACCAGCAGGGGTTGTGACAACTTCTACACGGCCACCCCACTCGCGCCCTACGACCTCCATGCGATCAAATCGTATCTGGTACTCATACTTGTTATTGTATACAAAGGCCAATATTCGATGAAACTGACGTTCCGACATGAGTCTACCATGGTGCGCCCAAAGCGCGCCACGCACCCGCTCAGTGATACGACGGTACACTTCCATACGATATGAAGTGTACTTCAAACTGGTTTCCCTCGCTTATTTACTAACTCACTCAACGGTTCACTTTAGCTGACGCTATTATTTGGTTGGGCAGGGAACCTGCCACGGTGGTATCAGTGCACTCGCAGCAGTTTAACAAATAAATGACTACCTGCAGAGGCACCAGATGCGTACGCGGCCGACTTCCAAGGTTGTATGAGAAGATAATAACAGTAACAATATAAAATATCAGGGAGCTAATTAAATGATTAGAGAGCATAGAAAAAAATATGTGAACACAGAGGAGGGATGTGGGCGACGGGGAAGAAGAGAATAATCGAAGGCGACGGTATACACGGCAAAAACGTTACAACATGCACCAATAAAGCCAACTACCGACCCTTGACTCGAGGAGTAGGCCAGTACGTCTCACGCTCGCCGTAGTGCTTCCACAACCCCACTGGCATGGAGCGGTACGATATTTTAGATGTGCTGTTGAGATGCATTTGCTGCTGGGAGCGAAGAGTTTTCGTGTGGCGGGTCTCATTCATATACTTTGCAGCTGTTACCTCACCTTCAAATTCCTCAAACTTCTCCGTCACACGCCCACAGTTGCGGAGATATGCTTCACACTCTTTCTTGGTCATCCCCCTCATCGCTGCATCCTGCTTCACACGCTCAGTCCTTCTCTTTAGCACTTCCAAAGCTGCCCAGGGTGCGGTGGGTCGCGCAGCAACCGCCTGGCGCATGTACGTGTGCGCTTCCCATTGTGCACGGCGGCCCGCCACGTCGTCACATGCGGCAGAAATCAGCGATGGCCCGAACTTCTTCCCCGCCTTGTACTCAGCAACTCGGCCGTCTGACTCCTCAGCAAAAAACTTGGTCCCTGATCCTTTTTGAAGGCGCGCGCGCCAGCGTGCTTCCTTCGCCTGTTCGCGTTTGCTCCTCGGTTTCTGCGTCTCGCGTTGCGCGTACTGGTCAATAAGATTCAGGAAGCGAGACACACCACCTTTTGATGAAGCAGGTAGCGTGTGATTTCCACCACCGTTCGTGTTCCCCGCGCCAATTACCGCCGACAGTTCAGTTGTCCTACCCGGAGCTTCACCACCATCACCATTGCCTGGCCCATGCCCAACTCCCAACTGTGCACCATGGTTAGCCACATCCACAGGGCCTCCAACATAACTCGTACCCCCTACTTCTAGATCGATTACCTCTCCTTTCAGAGCTGAATCACGATCGAATTCTCGAAGTTGGGCGTCAGTTTGATCCGGAGTGCCGTCACCGTAGGTTAACTCAAGTGTTGAAGTGTCAGGTCGCTCCAAACCGGTGTTTAGTCGGAAGACGCCGTAGGCGCTTGCGTGTCGTTGAAGTGGATGCGCGCGCCGCCATGCAAGGAACCTTTCTCGCCGCTTTAATTTGGAGTCCCCTCTAGATTTACCAATATGAGGTGCATCATCATCGTTTTGAAAGGTCAGAAGGGGCTCATCGGCCATTGAATCCGATACAGGAGTCGGTACCGCGTCAACGGTGCTTTCCTCATCACAGTCTAACGAAAGAACGAACTTCCGCTCCTTTGCAGATGGTTTTGTATGAAGTGGAGGCTGAGGTGGAGGATGCGAGGATGCAGTCGAGGGCACTAAACTAAGCCCTGGTGCCTTAGCGTCCTTTCCAGCCACTTCCCTCACGCTTCTGGTAGATTCAAAATAAGCCTTCGCCATCCGCGCCTCTAAGCATCGAGCTTCACGAATTCTCTCCTCCTCCTTTTCGAGTCCTAGCCGCATCTCAGCATCCGCTTTGGCTTTAAGAATTTTTCGAAGTCTGTCACCAGGAATAAGTCCAGAAGTTTCAGCAATAAGTCCTCGCAGCATTTCAATATTAGTCCCATCATTTGCAGAGGTAGGAATAATAAACGGAAACACCTTGCGATACTTTCGGCGATTCTTGGTGATGACACTGTAAATCTGCCGCATGACAGAGCACACGCGCGAATGGGGCACGGAATCGCATTTCGTTAACACGACAAAAAACACTCCATGAAGATTTTCCAACCATGTAAAGTAACGCAAATCCACCTTAGTAAGTCCTCGTTCGCAGTCAATGCAGAGCAGAAGCGTATTCACCGAACGTCTCACACCGAGATACGCATCTGTCAACTCAATTGCCTTATCACGCCACTGCTCAGACATCCCCTCCAGACCAAACCCCGGAACATCAACAAAAGTGAGTTGAAGGCCTCCACCCGGTAACTTCACGAGACCGTTACCCTTCACGTTTAGATACCGCTGCATCTCCTCTGGGGAAACGCTCTGATAGAAGGAAAGTTTCCGCGTCGTGTTGGGTGTGCTGCTTGTCTTTGCTACTTGTTGACCGAGGAGCGCATTCAACAGGCTCGACTTCCCAGCGCAAGCCTTGCCAACAAGGACAATTTCCTGATACAAGTCGTTGATCTCAAAGAAAAAGGTATGCTGATCGTAAAGAGTGGTCCGGCGTCGCCCACACCTCCGCTGCTCCACAGAGGTAGCTGTCGAATGCCCTGCGGAACCGCCTTCTTCATCGTCGCGATACATACCTGCCTGCTTAACCAAAGAATAATGTTGCCCCAACATCACCTTATTCCCTAGGCTTATAGCCTCTTCTGTTATCCTCCCGAAACTAAGAGGCGGAGCCGGTACTAATTTGCCGTTGTATGTGTAGTCCGAAGGATCCGGGTGAGTCACTTGATAAAGTACACGTCGCCGCTTCTCAACAAGCCGTTCCCGGGCCTCCTTAAAGGCGTCAGTCACCAAATCGATAACGTCAGTGCCTATACCCCGAGTTGCCGGGTGATGCTCACCAAACTTCATACGTTTACCAGCGGCAGATACTTCTTGCAATTGTCGTCCGTGAGAAGGATCCAAAACAATGTCGTCGTCTGTGGTGTCTGGAACAGTGCAAAGTACATCGCTGGCGCAGCCACTATCGGCATCCATAAGAGCAAGTCGTGCGCCATTCGGATCCCTTCGTTTGGAGGATGCCAGAAGCGCGTCACCATCCATCACCTTCCTTGTGTCTGATTGCTGTTGCGTGTAGTGAGGTCGGCTGCGCAGCGGCATTCGGCCTAAGAGATCGAATGCAGCGGATGGACCGCACCGCCGTAGTGGAGTTAGCCATGGCATGCAACTTTACGTTTGTGCAAAAGTGCAATTGTAGGCAGGAGAGAGAAGGCAAAACGAAAAGAAAGTGCGCAATAACAATGAATGAAGCGACTCGACACTGCAAAATCGGGTTGCCCCTGCTATAAACAAGCAACCACACATGTCATGAGGTCAATTTAACAACCAAGGCGAAAAGAGCAGCAAAAACCTTCTTCCTCTCCTTTATGCATTTGACGGCTTTTTCAAATGAAAATAAATGCGTTAAAAAAAACAACAAATCGGTTTACTAAAGCCCTACACATACAACCTCTTTTGATTTGGCGAATCTTTATTTCCTCTTATTCCTTTCTTTGACTTTCCCTACAACAAATAACAAACATATCGATAGTGGTAAAATAGCTTTTCATAATCTTTAAAATGTACTAGAACCTCCCTCCAACAGGTACAAACATCATTTACTTTTTTTCTGCTTCTTTCTTAATCAAGATGAACCTCCGGGTTTCTACACCCGCCCGGAATCGAAAAAAATAATGACAATAATAGTCAGTGCATGACACTGAGAGTCACAATAAGCCTGTTCGTTCGCTTTCGATTCCCCTCACGCCCTCAACACTTCCACAGTTTTGCTCTTCCGTCGCCGTCTCACACAATAGTGGGAAAAGGAGCGTGATACTGAAATGGTCAAGAATAATACAGGTAAACAAATAATATAGATACCGTGCGTTCGATCAACACACACAAAAAAAAGAAATAAATAAATATATATATATATATAACCTGTGGCAAAAAAAAAAAATAATAATAAGCGGCTGCAGCGTAGCATCCGTTGGGACCACAACCTTGCATCTACCTTTCGAATGGAATGGCAGCGGGGTGGCCACACTAACTTTCACCTGAGGTTGTAGAAAAAGGGAATGAAGGAGAGTGGGGACAGTTAGGGAAGCCCCCATAATCCCTCATGATAGGTTGAAATTACTTGTGACGCGACCAGGGGACTAGAGTGACACGGGCGTACAAATATAGAGATCCCCAAACAGCACCTCTCAAAATTCCACTGCATATCTCCTCTGGTTGAATGAAGAGCTTTTCAACCCCCTCTACCTCAACCATCACGTGACACCGCTCTTCACAGCGGGAGCGGCACTCTCATCCGTATAACATTGCTGCCTTCCCCCCACGTAGTGCATCTGCACTTCTTGGACCGTAACTACGCGGCACGACAGCAGTGCCAAATTACATATGGTTGCAAGCACATGCCACAAAGTAAATAACAAAATCATCGACGCGTGTTTTGCCTGTATCGTCGCCGTGGTTATCGTAAACTCGCGCCCTCCACCTCCGTAAATACATGATCCCATTCTCATCTCTGTTATTCATGTCTCCCCCGCCCTCAATAACATGTTGGTTCTTCAATTAAGAGACAAAAACAAAAAGTTCATCACATGAAATACACCCTCCTTAACGTAATTAACCTCATACATAAAACGAAAGGATATATTTGGCGATGAAAAACTGAACATGGAGCGTAATACGATCCTATTTGTCGGCCTCCCGCGCACGGACCCTGATATAGTGAAGAACGGTCTGCAGGTCATGCTTCAGCAGCATCAACTCCGAATTTTCGCGTTCGTACTTCTCGCGAGCCTCCGATAGTTCTCCTCTGCTGCTATCGACAGCCACATGTTGCTTCTTCAGCGTTTCCAATGTCTCCCGAGAAGCGTGCTTTTGATCAGTCAACAAACGCTTTAACCCTTCAATGTCTCCATTCAACTCCTTCATCTCATTATTTAAGGCATACCGCTGTTGCACCAACTTACTTTCCATGTCAGCCACGCGTGCCTCACGAATGTCTCTTTCCTTCGTCGTGGTTAACAACTGATCCTTCACGTGAGTACCACGGCGTAAATGGAACAACTGATCCTTCTGCAGTTGCCGTAGACGTTCACGTTCTCCCTTCGTAGCTTCAATTTCAGCCTTCATCCCATTAAATATCTCAGCTTTTGCCTTGTCACGAGAGTCGGTGGTAGCGTTCACCTTCACCTCGTGGGCACGATATAAGTCTTGGGCAACACGATTACTTGAATCAAATGATGCTCTGGCATCCTTCAGACGAGATGACAAGTCTTTGACATTTACACGCCACCACTCAGGAAGGTCCGTCTCGTTCCTTGCGATGTATCGTTGGCGCTCTTTCGTCCAGCAGGCTTGTAAATATGAATTCTCCACTGCTGCCTCCAGCTCCTCCACCTCCCGTTCCACATCACCGTCGTAGTAAGAGGATATATCACCAAGATCAATCTGAAGCAATGCGCGCTTCCTGTCATCCTCCAGTTGCTCAGCTTCTCGTCGGAGTTCGATGATATCTTCGTACATGTTCAGGTTTGGCTGCATCTCTTTCTCATATGCTTCGAATTCCCTCAGCTCCTTCTGCAGCCGAATAATAATCTGCTCCTCGGTTTCTTCCTGTTCTTCTTGGGGCAGCGACTCAGCCGCACTCGAGCACCCCACATTATTGACGTCACCCTCATCTGTTCGCGGGGCCTCCTCCCCCAAAAGTTCACCATTAAGATCCCTTTCCCCTTCGATTTCATTGCACTGGGGGATGACTTCGACTAACTTCCCAGAAAAAAAATTTGCCTGGTCTTCAGCTGCGGCATCACCCAACTCATCGGCGGCAGCTTCAGTCGCCGTTTCCGCTAGTCCTGACATAGCTCCTGCTGCCAATCCTTCAGCGTCTCCTCCTGCCAGTCCTCCGAGAGCATCGCTTTCCGCCTCATCCTTCGCCACACCCGTTGATGCGCCCTCACGCAGGCTCGCCAACCTACTCCCAGGTGAGACGGCGGCGTTGGAGCCCGGGCTCCGTGCATTCTTTGCGGAAGACAGTGCAGTGGTGCTCATTGCCTCAGACTTTCTTTCCACTTCCTTTAAACACAGTCTATTGCCTTTGCGCTACACCAGTCTTAGTTAGGTATGTGCAATGATATCGTAGCCCTCAGTGCGTATCTGGTTTTGCAGTTGAGGGGTCGTTCTCGCTTAGTTGTATTGTTCGCTTGTTAATTGGTCACTTATCACTTTCTAACATTGATAAATGGAACCCCAATGGTGAAGCAGTGTGGTACCAGTAAACAAACATCAGAAAAGAGTTGAAAGAAAAGAGGTAACGGAAATTAAAGGGGGAAAAACAGAAACATAGAAGGAGACCCCCAAAAAAGGGAAGCAGCAAATAACTGCAGCAAACGGACAGGCAGGTGCTAGACAGGCAAGCACCTCCCTCCTCTGGAGACGGTTCAACATGGATCACTTACACACATTTTTCCTCTTCGACTTTATCACGCTCAATTCGTTTTGTGCTTTTTCCAGGGGTATAAAGGAAAGGAAAACACAAGAAGTGCAGTGTCATCTGAAATTGTCAATATGAAATGAAATCAAAACAACAAAACAAAAAAGAAAGGTAAAGTAAAAGGCAAAGTAAGAAAAAAGAAAAAAGAA
>NC_026740.1:746661-759510 GCF_000210295.1 Trypanosoma brucei gambiense DAL972
GTCTTCGCCCACACGTAGGTAATCTCAAGGGTCTTGTTTACCCTCTACCGTATTACGCAATGTGGCGTGGTAATCACAACAAATACACATATAACAAAAGCACTGTGTGTCTCTGGGGAGAAGGCGATACCCGTTCCATGTACCATCAACATTATGCTCATGCAAAGGGCCCGACGGACTACGGGCGTGGTGGAAGAGAATTTGAATACCTTACAGTGAAGCGTGGTAAGATGTTACAGAAACCGCTACCGCGGGTGCAATACGTGGCGGAAGGGTCCAAGCCGGTGTGGCTCTTCAAGTCGTGGCATACGCCTCTCAGCTCATCAAGCATGTGGGAACGAGAGGTTCAGTACGCCGAGCATACACCAGAACATATTGGTGCCAAGCGGCCGCTTGCAGTAGTCGCACCACGTACAATGCATCGCTACCTGTTTCTTATGCATATGGAAAAGGTGACCATTACTGTATCCCCTCTGTTGTTTGGTTATGGTCACACCATACAGAAAGCTGTGTTGGATTTCTACCGCCGTGCTATTAGAGGGCGCTCTCCATTCCCAAAGGATAAAGTGTTTCTCTTTTATGCCATTGATCACATTACACCTCGTATTGAAGTGACATGGCTGGATGGGACGTCATATGTTCCACCTGTGTTGGAGGGTGCAAGTTCGCAAGACCTCATTCAGATGGTGATGGAAGAGGCTTGGTTGGCTGCAGATCGCATGGCTGCGGAAGGCCGTGTGCTCAATCCGTTAGCAATTGACGATTATAAGTGGGACCAGTTGGTTGTGTTTAAAAAGGTACGGGATAAGGAAGCGAGCAAGGGTGGTGGCAGAAAGAAGTAAGGGATAGGAATTTGTTTGGGTTAGGGGTGGTGGCACCGTGACCGATTTTTATTTTCCAGTTGTGGTTGCTGTTTTATGGTACCTCACTTACTCCTTTCCTTTAATTCACAGCTCTTACCGTAGTGTAACTCCTTGTTTTTGCACTTTACGCCAGGTGTGGATGTTGAGTGTTACATTGGGTTGGTCATTGCCATGCTGATATACATGTGTGTTTTCATTGATAGTTCATACGGATACTAATATCTTTTCTTTTCATTTACGTTATCACGATATGACGGTGGTGTTTGTGCCGTTATTGTATTTTGCATCGTGTATGATCCCTTTTCATTTCTCTCTTTCCTCTTCTTCCTCTATTTCACAACACTACTTTAACCTACCGGCTGACCGAAGTTTAGTGAAGAGGATTGAAACACGACAGGATTAAGCAAAAGGAAAGAAACAGGAAACAGTGTAAGGTGGAAAGGTAGAGTTGTAGGAGGGACCAAGAAAACGTGTTTGGGCGAAAGGGAAGTTGGGGATTTCTGCATTAAAGGGGAAGTAATTTTTGGCTTTACAAATTGATTTGTTGGAATCTTGTTATTGTGCAAGGTGTGTTGCAGTGTCTCTATGTTTATGATGGAGGCTAATTCTATGGGTGCTTGCCTTGTTTGTGCAATCTTTTCCATTTCTTGTTGTATCTGATCTTATAGACTTCGTCTGGTTTATCCGCTAATAACGTTGTTAATGTAAATGGCAACCATGCGTCGCCCTTTCGGTTTAAAAAAAACGAGGAACTATATTCTTTGCCCTTGGTATTTCCATTCCTCAATTTTTCTTTTCTTTTTGTCGCCTTCTCTAGGTGTAGTAAACGCACCGGACTACGCAAAATATAAGACGACGGAGGGAAAGAGGATTACCTACACGCTACACGAAAGAAAGGGCTTATCATTATCAATTTTCGTGCATTACTTTATTTATCCCCATTTCTCATTCCCCTCTTTCGTTAGCACCTCCTCTTCCCCTCCCCTTGAGAGTGAAGGGAAGGGAGGTAACGGGTGATTACCAACTGTTTTCGGTGTGACGTGGCCGATCCACCCGTGTAAGGAACCGGCTTTCACTCTGAGAGACTCTAACGTTCCCGTGTTGGGTCTAAGGAGGGAGGAAACCGGTAGCGACGGGGTATTTAAGACAACTACTTTTTTGTGGTAAAAGTGGGCTGGACGTTAGGAAGAAGACGAAGAGGAACCGTGCGTAAAAAAGGTTGCTGTGAGTGAGGTTCCGCTATAGAGGCTAAATAAGGGTGAGGAGGGTTGTACGCCCGAAGGGTAGCCGGGTGCTGTGTCACCTGCAGGGAGGAGGTGCGACTACAATTTCGTCAATAGCATCGCTAGTGTCAGTTACGTTTAGTGTAAAGGCAGAACTGTTTCTAGGGATTGGACTCCGCTAGAACAACGGAACGTGAAGAGTCGCATTTACACAACTCAGTGAGAATTGAGGGTTGAGGACCCGACGAGAAACCCACGGAGCCGGGGAAAAGAAATCAGTTGCCACAGAACGTTATTTTCATACCCACCATATACTACAGTTTTCCTTAATATATTATTGACTGTTTTTTTTTTTTAAGCTACCCAACGACGTGGGTTTCGACTCCTGATAGATTGCAGCCTCTTGCTTGCAGTATTCAACGGGGATGACGTCTCAAACGTCGGCCGTCCTCGTTGCAGTGCGCGTCCGCCCGTTCAACTCCCGGGAGGCTCCTCACGAATGTACAGTTACCGTCACGGATCCGCGTACCATCACGCTGACTGATGTCGGTCAGGTTAATCGGTTTAGCACAAGTGTAAGTGGCAGTATGCAACGCCACGTCTTTACGTTCGACAAAATTTTCTGGAGTGTTCCCAGTTGTGTTCTACCACTTCCTACGACACCCAGTGGGCACAGTCAACAGATGCCGTCCGCGAGCTCCATTAGGTTATCAGTAGCGGATAGTTCTCCTTCGACACATTCCCCCTCCCCTACAGAGTCGCCAACGGTGCGAAGGAGTAGCAACAGCAGTGATGCAAGTGTGCCTTGTGCTGCTCCGACGGCGGAGGTTTCTGTCAGTGCAATAACATGCGTAAGACCTTCATTTCATCGCTTGCCGTGCTTTGCGCAGACCCCAAGTTGTGATGATCAGACTTCTGTCTATTCATTTATCGGCCCGCTAATGTATGACTCGGTTATGACCGGGTATAACTCATGTTTGTTTGCGTACGGTCAGACAGGGAGCGGCAAAACCTACAGCATGATTGGGCCCCATGACAGTTTTTCGGAGAAGGGCGATCAGAGAGGGATTATTCAGCGACTGTGCGAAGACCTCTTCGATATGATGAGGCGTGAGCGTGAAGAGGATGAAGGAATCTCTTACAACGTGGAATGTAGCTTTTTGGAGATTTATTGTGAACGCGTGCGTGATCTACTCACCCACACCACGTTTCACAGTACTAATGACGATTATTCTGCTCCTAACGTTACCACGATGGGCCCACCGTCGAATTTGCGCTCTAAAACCTCGCCGTCTCAGTCGTTGGTGCTGACACCTCGGCAAGGTTCTTCTAATCCCTCCCCTCAACTTCGAATTCGGCAGCACCCGACGCATGGACCATATGTCGAGGGTCTTTCCCATGTTAAGGTGCGTGACGTGGAAGGCGTCATGCACCAACTGACTTGTGGAATGCGAGAACGTGCCACCGCGGAAACACGTATGAACGAACACAGCAGCAGGAGCCATGCATTACTGCAACTCAATATCACACGTGTGTCGGCCGTGCGAGAGGAGGAAGCTGTTGTCACACGAACGCGTGTATGTAAGGTTAGTCTCGTGGATCTCGCGGGAAGTGAACGGATTTCGCAGTCAGGTGCTACAGGTGACCGCTTCGAGGAGGCTCGTAACATCAACCTATCCCTTACAACACTTACTCGTGTAATAATGCAACTCACGGACAAACAGGCGGGGAAGAACGTGGTGCCTAGTTACAGGGACAGCGCGCTCACGTGGCTTCTATCAGACAGCCTGGGTGGTAACAGCAAGACAATTATGCTTGCTACGGTGGCTCCTAGCGCGTACTGCTATCAGCAGACGCTAAATACACTTCGTTTTGCCGGCGTTGCGAAGACGGTGATCAATGTGGCCACGGTCAACGAAGACCAGCGCTTCCAGAAATTGATTACGTCCTTGAGAGAGCAGATTGTAAAGCTCACTATGCAGGTAGAGGAGGGGAGGATACTTGATCCTCAAAATAGCGAAATGAGGAAGTTGCGTCGAGATAAAGGTGAGCTGGAGACGCAGCTTGAAGCCATGCGGATAAAAGTGTCCAAAATGGTGCCCGCAACTGATTTGGAGATTCTCCGGCGACGTGTGGCAGAGACTGAGGAAGAGAACACACGACTTCACGCGGAAAAGTGCAATTTACAGCGGCAGCTTATGACCACCACGACGAATCTCCGTGAAGAGTTGATAAGGCGGCGATCGGAGATTGTTAAATTGCAGGAGATGCTCTCAAAGAAGGACGTAGAGGTGCAGGAGTGGAAGCGTCGTCACCATTCGGAAGTGTTGCGAGGCGGCAAAGCGACACCACAGTCAACTGTACAATTGTCTCGAGGTCGTGCCGCCTCTGGAGGAAGGGCAGCGTCACCCAGTGGTGCCTTCAAATTCAATAATAGCTCGAAATGTGGTATGCTCAAGACTGATGTTGCTAGTATTAGCAGTGATTCGATTGTTGAGGGAGATGCCGACTCCGGTTGCGCAGCTGTTGGCGAGCTGCAGTTTCGCAACCAACAATTAGAGCGTCGGGTAGAGAAGCTAACGGAAAGTGTGAAAGAGGAGCAGAAGCGCCGTGAAGACGTGGAAAAGGTGAATCATAATCTGCGATTTGAACTACGCGAGCTGCAGAAGCTACGTGATGCTACAAGGGGACAGTTAGAGGAGGCACAACGTCGGCTCACTGAAAAGTCTCATGCACTGGAGGCCGCAGAGAGTGATTTGGCGTCCACGCGGACGTTACTAAGTACTGAGCGGAATGGGAGCTGTGCCAGTGAAAGGGAAGCCCTACTCACCACACAGTTGGAAGACCTTCGTGTGGAGTACTTGGGGGAAAAACAGTCCAATGTGGGCCTACTAATGCGTGTGTCTCACATGGAACAACAGTTGTTTCTTTCCCAGCAGGAGGCAGAAATAAAGTCACGGGATGTTGGTGAGCTTGAGCAAATGCTCTTGGAGGAGACGGAGACATCTGAGCGGTACTATATTTTTCAACTTTATTACAGTGGGGAGGCCAACATATGTCACGCTTTCCATCAGAAGATCCTACTCGTTAAAAGTCTCGAACCCACAAATAGTGTTGGGGTCGTCACTGGAGTGGCACGGCGCTCTTCCTTCTCCGACGGGCCAAACGTGTGCGTACGAGCGCTGCGCGACTGCGAGTGTAATGAGGGATGTAAACGGCTGCTGCTAGTGGAAGAGTGGTTCAATACCGTGTTGGACCTTGCAGCGCAACGGCACGCGATGTGGAGATGGTCGGCTTCCGCGTTAAGTGACGAGATACTGTCACTGCGGATTAACTTTGCAGAGGGTGAGGAAAAGCAGCAACGACTTCTTCGGAAGTTAGAGACTGCGGAAATTTCCCTGGAGGAGGCGATAGCGGTCAGAAATTCCGTTCAGGCGACACTCAGTACCACTGTGGAGCAGTGCGAGGAACTTAAACGACAGGTAGAGGACTTGAAGGAGGAGCTTCAGGCGCAGCAGCAGCGCAACGAGATGCTTATCACCAGAATTGCGGAGGTACAGGCAGTCCGTGACGTGTTCGGTGAACCGTCGCTGAGTGTTGACGATCCTGTTAGTGGTCTCACCTTAGATGGTAGAGGTGAGGAATACCAACGTTTTAGCCGAGGTAGTGGTGAAAGGAGTTTAGAAGATCTATCGAGTGAGATGACACTGTACAAAGAGAGGGTAGATATGTTAAGTGCCCAACTAGAAAGTGAACGCAATCGCAGTCACGATCTTCAAGTCGAGATGGAGCGTGAGTTGGAAATACGGCAGCAGGAGGTACAGCGTGTGAAGAGTAGTTGTAAGGCCTCATTGTTTGAGAGCACGCAAATTGTGCGAGAGTACGAGGCGCGGTTACAGGAATTGCAGGATGTGATTGAGACGTTGCGTACTGCCTTAGCGGAGGAGAGCAACAACGTGGACATCGCGCAGGAGGAAGTGCGGCAGGCCAAAGTAAGACACTGCACTTTGACGACTGAGCTGCATCGCGTTGTTGAAGTTAAAGAGTCGCTTGAGCGTAGGCTGGAAGACACGGAGCTTCAGTTTTCTACCATACAGCAGGAGCAACAAAAGTTAAAAAGAGAATTCTGTGAGGTGGAGCGGCGGTTGCTTGATTTAAGTCAGATGCACGAAGCGGATGTCTACCTCAACGTCAGATGTGGAGGCGAAGACAGCGAGTGGCTCGAAAAGGCAGCGCGTGAAAAGGAAGCCATTGAGCAGCAGAAGCGTTTAGTTCAAAAGCTTAACAAGGAGCTTCTGGAAGCAATAACGGAACAGAAAGCCTCTCTCCTTGATATGGATCGCCAGATTGCCCTTATGCAGCGAGGGGCGACCTCTCATAATGGTGAGGCGAACCTAACACAAGAGTCTAATGGCGGGGTAAGCCAAATCCAGGGTTGTATCGACGGGGAGGGATGATGCCGGTCTGTCGCTATGGTGCAAAATGCCTTTCCGCAACTTTTCTGAGGTGCCGTATTTGTCAGCAGATTTATGTCCTCACTCCTCGCTTTTCTTTTATTTCCCGCGTTGCGTGTTTTGTCCTCTTTTCACTCTTTCTCTTTTTTTTTTTTGCAGCTACGTGGGCCTAGGTCGTGAAAGTGACAAAGAGTTCCTCAGTAATTTCCGATTCGTTACATTTTCCCACTTCTTTCCTTATGTTCCAGTCGGTACACATCTTTTTTACCCTTTGGTTTGTTTACCGTGCTCGTTCAGCCTGTGTGTGCGTATTTGCATTTGGTGAGCTGGGGAGGCGGGGGCCTGGCGGTAATTTTTTCATGTAATAAAAAATGATGGAATACATAGTTCTGAGAGAAGTACAGGGTCGACAACGGGGGAGAACGAGACTTCTATGCATAAAGTTTCTTTTTTCAGGGGAGTCGATTTACATTGGAGCGAAGTTGTGGTGGGGAGAAAAATGGATATGGTTAGAGTAACGATGTAAACACAAAGAAAGCACGCTTCTGCATGGCACGAAGAGTGGGTTGAAGGGTCCCATATCGTCGGTGGGTGGATTTCGAGGGTTATACGAGTCGATGAACGTGGTTGTCCGATAGTTTGTCCACTGCACTGTCAAGATATTACAGCGGAAGAAAAGAGAGAAGTTGGAGAAAAGCGTAGTAAATTAAAGTGTAACGGAGTCAGTGATCGGGTTGTACCATTACTATCATTATTTTGCTACCGCTATTACACAAGTGTCCCAGTGGTTTTCGTTTGCTATTTGATTCTTTTAGCTGTTCATCCCCCCTTCCCAAGGGGTCGCGGAAGGTCAGGTGTGGGAAGTTATCAAAACTTTCTTTGTTTGGTGTGAACCATGGGAGTAAAGGAGTGGTGGCGGAGCGGGGAAACAGGGAACAAGCTGTTCTCGTGTATTCCTGTTTTCTTGTCCTCTTATGGTAACGTGTGTTATTTTCGTTCTGTCAAGGCATGCGGGTGATCACAAGAATGCCCAAATACAAAGAGATGTGCACATGTACACACTCTATGCAACACTTTATTTGTGATTGCGGCCACTTCATCCAAAACCAACCGCCCCAATCGCTACACTAAAACTACCGTGTTGTGCCGGTGTATCTCACTCCTGTCAGGTCATCCTTTTCTTCCTCTGCATTCTCTCCGCCTGTGGTGAGCAGTATTTCGGTGGTTGGTTATACATAAACACATATATTAGAAGGTGATAACGCGGCACCGGTGGGAGTATGAAATGAAGTTCCACCTTCACAGCGTGCTCTTGATGGCACTGGACGTGGTTAAAGGGCCTTACCTCAGTTGCTTTGCACCAGTTAACCCATTTGAACAAGGAGGGGACGACCAACCTCGTGATGTACAAAGTGACGTAAACAAGGATAGCAGCAGGAACAAAGACATGTTGCACCTTCCAACGAATGCTGGCCGCTTTGAAGCATTTAGCGATGTCTTTGTGCCGAAGTCTGAGTTCTGCCGTCGCGTAATGTGCCTGGTGGAAGCTGAGTCCGGAATCCTGTACTTGTTTTATCCAGAAGAGATATCTGGTGTCCACTATGAACGAAAAACATTGCGGTACACACTGTGCTTCGCCTTTGCCGTTGACACCAATCTTGTCACGGCTACTGCAGCGACGGTAGAGCGGCTTCTCCGACCGTATAGCTTTGTCTTGACGAGAATCGTAGAAGGGCTTCGCGAAGCGGAGCAGCGCTCCGGCTACATGTCTCGCGGCCTTTCCCACAGGCTTTCTACGCATTGTCCCAGCCGTGGAGATTGCCAACAGCAGCAGTCGAAAAATGACCTGATCGGCCAGCCCTCTCGCAGTGATTTTCACGAATATGGTGGTGGGGTAAGTGCTGAAATACACAGCGTGGTAGGTACAACGTCTTTTGCTTCCCCACCAACCGGGGACGAAGCGCTCTTTAGGTATGCCAAGGGGACGTCACGGGTCAACGTTTTCTTAACACCACCTCAGGATTCCTCCGGGATGCAGTGGACACCTCTGGAGGCGCTAATGGAGGAACTCTTCACGTTTTTAGGAACTGACCCAAAGGAGGGTGAAACTAAGTGCCCGCGACCATGGGCGACAGAAAATACCGTTTCCTTAAGGTTGTGCGAAACGTTCTTCATTCCCGTGGGTCACAGGGCGCCACCCCATCTACCCCAGCAGCACGCCCTCGATGAAGTGCCCGTTCCCGTAGCCGCGTATGAGCCGGAGGTATTTGAACACGTGGATTTAGTTATGCACGACGTTTTTAGGATTGTTGATGGGAGGCGTACAATTCGCCAAATTGTACAGGTACTCGCTGCGGAGTGCGAACGGTACGAAGACAGTGATGAGCTACTCCAAAGGCAAGGACGTATATTTTCTCCCGCAAGCAGCCAGTGTGCTATACATTCGGTATTTGCGCATTCGCTGCATCCTGTAAACTTTCCCGGAAGCAGGAGCGCCCCGGAGGTTGGCGGCCTCGCATCATCAACTGCGTCAACAAATGCACATCCCAGGGATGCCTTGAATACGCAGCGGGCAACCCCTGGGTTGTTTTCCCCGCCGTCAGCAGCAGATATATGTCTTACGTCCCCGTTCCCAAACCCAGTATGCTCTGGTACGTGCTTCAGCGCTCCCACGGTATACACGTGGTCGAGAACCCCACAGACGTCCCGGTACCTCCCCGAGTGGCAGAATGCTGAAGAAGCAGCAAACAACTCCATCAGCGACAAGCTCGGCGTTTGGTGTGAGTTGGAGTTACTGGTCGTTGAGGCTCTCCAGCACTTGGAGGTGCACAACTACGTGAAGATCATTCGACCCATTAAAATGAAGTACACCTACTTCGCAACGAACGCACTATACTCAATAATGTCCGACAGAAGCAGTCCTGCACGGCAGCTACTAGGAAAACGTATGCTTCTTGTGGAATACATGTTTCACAAAGAGAAGGGACAACGCACCGGCTTACAGGGCTCCTCAGGCAATCAGAAGCGGCTGCAAGAACTTGCTCCAGAGTACAGAAAAAATTTGGAGGGTCTCAACTCTGCAACCCGTCTTACCCCGCCACTGGCTCCACTTAGCGCACATGATAGGGGAGTTGCGGTGGATGATGAAATATCCAGGGAACAGCAGTATCATATAAAGCGGGAGCGTTCCAGCGACACTGCTTTGCCGTGTTCCACCTCACTGAGACACAGTTCTACAGAGTGTCTTCAGGATGAGGATTCATCACACGACGACGTGGATGTGACTCCAGCCGCGGCAACAAATCCAGATAGACATGAGGTGACCTACACTGAGGTTCTCATTAACATGGCAGCTGCCGCGGCTCTCTGTGCGCTCGGTAAATTCAGTGGCTCCACAATTTTCAGTGTACAGAGGGATATGCAAGGACACCCTCAGTGGTCGAATGCCTTTGCTAACTGGGAAGAAAGCTGCTGCAAATCATTGGTCGAAATAGCCATAATTAACGGTTGGCTGGTTGCTCAATCAACTGTACCATAAGTTGTTCAGACGATTGGTTACAGCAAAGGTACGGTACACTATACATTCCTGCACATCAAGGGTCACATCACGAAGGAGAGCATGTGTATGCATACCGGTTCACTGCCGCTTTGTCAAATACGTTCTGTGTTTTTGTACTAGCACCCAAACTCTTCCCTTATCTTTATCCTTCTCTCTTGCCCCAGTGTCATTTTAAGCAACAAAGACTAACCAAACAGGAATATTAATATATCTTACAAACGTTTTCACCATGCGCCGGTCTGTATATCAGCTAAGCAAGGAACTCCCAATCTCTGAGGACGAGGTTGCGTGTCTGGTGAAGAAGGTGATGCGTGAATGCCCATCAGCCTTCAATTCCCAATCCTCACGTGCTGTGATCCTCTTTGGAGAGCAACACACAAAGCTATGGAACCTAACGAAGGATAAACTAAAGGCGACAGTGAAACCCGATTCCTACAATGAGGCCGCCAAAAAGATTGATGGGTGCTTCGCCCCCGCTGCCGGTACCATATTGTTTTTTGAGGATAAAAGTGTTGTTGAAGGGCTTGTCAAGTCGTACCCCGCATACGCAGAAGGTTTCCCAGTGTGGTCAACTGAATCATCAGGTATGGCTCAATTCGCCGTGTGGACGGCACTTGCGGAAAAAGGCATCGGTGCGTCTCTGCAGCACTACACATCACTGATCGGTGAGGCGGTGACGGCGGAGTGGAAGCTTCCGGCAACATGGGAGATGCATGCACAAATGCCATTTGGAAAGCCACTGGAAAAGTGTGGCGAGAAGACGTACATGCCGGATGAAGAACGCTTTAAGGTGTTTAAATAAAGTGCGTTGATATTTTTACCGTACTTGATCACACACATGTATTCCTCCATGGACTGATCTTATTTACACTCTTGGTGTTATTCACCCTCCTTTAAGCACCAATTTCTTTGCAATACATGCATATACATGTTGGTTTTGGGGCACCTTTATATTGTTATCCAACTGCTTTTTTTGTTCGCCACGCTTTTCCACTTCTTACCTTTTACACACTAGGTTAATTTGGGCACCGCGTGAGGTTAATATGAACAAATGTATGTTTCTCATGTTTTCCCTTCGTTTAGCGAGGCAAATGTATTGAAGAAAGTGTCGTGGTTGGGGTAAGTGGTGTTACACGCACGACGTGTTCGTTACCCACCCTTTCCACCCTCTTCTCATGCTTCTGCACTTCTTTACTTTTTTGTTCATTCGTTTATATACATATATACATATATTTATGTGTTCTGGCTTCTACGATTTTTAAAAAACACGTATCGCTACAATTATAAGCGTGTACGCACTTATTTTTTTGTTATCGCTCTATATACATGTGGTGCATAATACAAGGTGTCTCATTATCACTAGAGGTTTCTTAGGTACCGTACCCCGGTCATGTAGCATGATGTAGAGGAATGAGAGTCGATATGAATATAATAAATGATGCTTGTAAGGATGATTTGACCAACTACCGCTTTCGTACACGTGTGTATTTTTGCATGCTTGTGTTTTATCTGCTTTGTTTATTGTAACCCATTTAAATCATATTTTTTTGTTCACTTCTGTTGTCTTTTTGTCACTGTTGAATTGTTCCCATTGAGTTAGCTGAATTTCATTGGTTTTTGGAGTTATCACATGATGTACGTGCTTGTAGCCGTGGCCATGTTGGCAATATTCTTCGCAGCTTTAGTGCTGTTTTTACGCGGTAAGTTATCTGCTGGATCAGTTGCCACGAGCAACAGTGGAATTGGCAATGATTCTGGGCTGATGCCCGGTGAGTCAGTCACTACGAGAGTTCGTCGTGCTCGGAAGGAGGAATAACGATTATCATCCAACAGTGAATATGAGCGGTTGGTGGCGCCTCAGGTGACACGGTTTGTTCGCAAGATTCGTGCCGCCGCGTTATTTGTTTCCGATTGAGCGCATATGCCGCAGTTGGGTAAATGTTCGGTTGGTGTTGCTGTGGATCTACTGATGTGATCTGTTGTTGTTGTGTTGTTTTTGAAGACCATTTTTTTAAATACCTTATATTTGTTTTTAATTCTCTCTTCCTTTTTTGTTACACTAATGTGGCCGTAAAGCATCCTTAATTAATATTTTGGTTGCCATTGTTAGGTGTCTCCGCAGTTGTGTTTACTGTTGGTAATGAAACTATTATTATTATTATTCTTTTTCTATCCCTTGGCCTTCACCATTATCTTTTTTTTTCTTACTTTTGTGACTTCTATGTTTTCAATGGCTACTCAACCTCCCTCCGCAGCAGTGCTGTGATCTTATCATTTCTCCTGCAAATCCCTGCCGTACATTGTGGTGCTTTCTATATTCTGTCGGCGGAAGCACTCGTGGTAAAAGAGGGGGTAGGGAAAGAGGGAAACGTGACGAAAGAAGTGGATAGCGTTGAATAACTTGAGAGGCACAATTGTGGAGAGGTTAGATACGAAAGAGTAGTGGAGGGTGGGGATCATGTTAAACCCACCTAAGCACTACAGTGTGGAGTCATTGCGGACGGTTGGGCTTCTGCCTGCGCAACTGGCCTTGTCCCGTAAGCCACGTCTTCGCCCACACGTAGGTAATCTCAAGGGTCTTGTTTACCCTCTACCGTATTACGCAATGTGGCGTGGTAATCACAACAAATACACATATAACAAAAGCACTGTGTGTCTCTGGGGAGAAGGCGATACCCGTTCCATGTACCATCAACATTATGCTCATGCAAAGTGCCCGACGGACTACGGGCGAGGGGAAGAGAATTGAA